>NC_056741.1:1150370268-1150518760 GCF_019279795.1 Protopterus annectens | reverse complement strand
ATTACAAATTTTTAAATTTTTAGCTGTCTTATAGTTTCCTTAAACTGAGAGAGTGAGGCACAAATATACTAATTGGATGGTTCCATGGGAATGGAAACGGGATTGGGGTGTGGGAATTTATTCAGACTGTGGCTGGATAATAAGTGTTTACTGTGTGCTTTGACTTCTTTTCCTCAACTACCCCTGGTAGTATTTCTAGTAGTTTAAAAGTTTATAGAAGGAAATTGGGCAATACTGGCATCCCTTCTTCCCCACTTCCCTTTGCTGTTGGAGAGGAACTGGTGGAGTAGTGAAATGTCCCCCTCATTTTGCCTGCAGTGTATTCTACTTAACAGGAATAAACAAAGTTACCTCTTTTTCCGACCGTATATCCTCTGGCTGTGCCTTTCTAATTATACTAAATCTGTTGTTGCTGTCTTGTCCGTCTTAGGTGCTCTTGTGTCAACCCCATTAGCTTCCTAAGCTTAAGCTTACTCTTGAAATTCAGCACATACATCTCAACAGACTCCTTATGACAATTGTGGTTACTCTTCCACAGTGTTGGGGCCTCCTGTTTAGTATCCATTAAACATCCTGAATGACAGAAAAAAAAAACTATGGTTTCTTGTGACATCTCTCAGTATGCAAAGATGAGAGGAGGCAGGTTCTTAACCTGCGTATACTGTTATTTTAACAGTAGATTTAAACCTCTCCAGAAGCCTTTGTTTGGGAGGGAGTAAGTTTTATTTGCTTTACCTACAAAGTTGCCACAACAGGTTACCAGGTCTGATGTGCGATTAGATCCCATGTCAGAATTTCCTTCCCTGCAGAAAATTTTAGCAGAGCCTTGTCTGCATCAGAGGGCAAAGTCACTCAAACAGTTTATCTAGGTGGTGTTCAATAACTGGTAAAGGCACCAACCCAGACTTTGTATATCTTACCTTGCTACCCTTTTATTTATTTAAGATTTGTTTACCGGTAAAGTCTGACTTGGAACAAGCCATTTTTCAGTGAAGGCCTGGGGAGAAATCCTCCAGGCATGTGTCTTTGAAATGTTGGAGGAAACCCACACGAATGCAGGGAGGACATGCAGACTCTGCACAGAAGGTACCCCCAGCCGAGAATCGAACCAGAGAACCTCTAGCTGTGAGGCGACAACGTAAACTGCTGCATCACTGCACCTTTTGGCACTGTTCATGTCTTTTGTAATACCTGGGAAATACATTTCCACAATATTTTTTTATTCATCAGGCCACGATGCATAAGATCTGAAAAAACATATATATTGTGGCCTATGACCAATACCGGAAAGTAGGCCCTTGAGATTACTAACTGTCACTTCCATTCTCAGTACAAACAACACCTTGTCCAAGTTTATAGACTCACCCTGCCCTAGAGTCAAATGTCTCCTTGACTACCTTACATAAAATTTGATAAGCTAGGATCAGAGAGCAGTGCTTATTGCAGCCGTCTTTGTTCCTCACCACTCTAGTAAGTAATGCTTCTTGCTAACCACTGCAGGCTTAATAGTAGTTGACCTCTGATGTTTGTATGCTTCTTAAAAGTGGTCCCTTTTCCCTATGCTAGGTTAAGGGTGCAGGCTGTTGTGGTAATCTGAAGCAGCTTTAGTTTCATGGCAATGCACCGCTGCTGCAATGCTACCTCTTTTAGCTCCCTATGTGGCTTTTATTCCCTTCCCCTGTTGCTGTTCATATCTGGACCTCACATGCATTCTCCCCGATCCCCCATATACGTTGAAAGCATCAGATCTTGGCATGCATTGGAACCAGTAGGTTCTTCCTTCATTTCTCCAAATCTGTTGGGTTTCTAATACCATGACAGGAATGGGCCCCTTTCCTAAGTGAAAGTATGATTAAAGTTCATGAAGTTAGTATTGTTTCACTCTAACAGCCAAAAGGGCTCTTTGCAGCACCTGCAACATGCCCAGTAATGCCGAATCCTGCAGTTCGTACAGAGTTGCATGTACTGGTAATGTATCTAAATGTGATTGTAGACTCTTCTATAAGACGTGTTGTTCCTACTGTTTGAAATATTTGGGTATCTTTCTGCTACATTGCTATCATTTCTGCTTGCAAATCCTGATATTTTTTTTATGTCTCTCTGTACGCAGGACACTAGTCACTGGGTGTGGCGATTTCAATGATCAGTGCTATTTTTGTCTTTTCTTGAACCAGTATATCCGTTTTTTTAGCTTCTGTCTTTTGAACTGTTGGTAGTGGATTTATCTTATGTGATTTAGACTTCATTTTCTATGATGCTTTGAGGCTCATGTTTCCAATGTGTTTCAGGCACTTCAATACCATAATGTTTGCACAATCCCCAGTGCAGCAGTCTTGCCACATTATTATCCCTTTCAGTGTACAGTCATTCTGCCATTAGTATGTCACAACCAGCAACGAGGTGTGCGACTGTTTCCAAATCGGTTTTACAAAGCCTACATTTGTCTGTTTCTTCCACATGTTCAATAGACACTCTAAACCAATGTACGTAGGCCACTGTCTTGGGCCGCCAATATTAACCTTTCATCTCTTGGTTTGAATTTGCCTCTCCTTAACCATTCCTGTGTTCATTCCTGATCAACATGAGGTTCTTCCAGAAGATGTTCTTCATCTCACATTGCTGCAGTCCTAACACTTGGGTAGTCCGCTGTCCCTCGGTCGGCCCGAATATCAGAGTATAAGGCTGACGTCGGTCAAGGCGCATTTGACTGACATCAGAACGTCAGGGTACAAATGCGCATGACCGACGTCATATCCTCAGTCTTTTTTGCCGCATGGTCCGATGCAGAAGCAGTGTTGCAAGTGCCGTTCGGCGTTCTGAAATTTTTTGAATTCGTTGTTTCAGACCGAAGTCAGAGTTGGTTAAGTACCCCGTTGGGGAATATTTTGTTTTTTTCTTGCCTCAGTGGTTTACCGGATGTCAGAAAAAGTGAATAACTGTATTTCTTGTGGGAAACAGATACCGCATAGGGATTACCATAATTTGTGTATACCTTGTTTGGGACCTGAGCACGACGTTGTTGGGTGTCGCTTTTGTGCTAGGTTCAATAAACGCACTATAAAGCGTAGGTTGGATTGTGCCAGGTTGGTCTTTGGAAAGCGGTGCAATTACAATATGCCGTCGGATGCTCCGACGCCGGCTTCCTCAAAGAAGCGCAAGGACAAGGCAGTTAAACCTAGGTTAGAGGAGTCGTCCGAACCGGACGCCGGTTCTTTAGAGGGCGCCAGTGGAACCGGTGGTTCCGACAGAGGCCTCTCTGGAGTCCCAGGGAGAAACTGTGTTTTTACAGGATGTGGCCTCCCAGGAGGCAGGTCAGGCTGTAGGGGCTTCTCAGGTAACTGTACTCCCCTCCCTTCCTAAGGTGTCTAGGCCTTCTCTTTCTGCTTCCAAGGCTTCTCCTAGAGGCAGGCCTAGTTTTGCTTCTGTGGGTGTCACTCCTACTTCAGGTTCAGTGCCCAAGAAGCACATGCTTAAAATGGCAGAAGATTTAATTACTTTAATTAGAGGCTCTATGCCCCCTCCTGATAAGAGGCCTAGGATGGAACCTGTGTTGGGGGATTATGAGCAGGCTTCGGATGTGTCTGAGTCTTCGGCTGAAGACTTGCAGGTGTATTCTCATTATTCTGATTCTGATGTGGATGATTCTACTCCTTCTGCTTCTCCTCCTGAGGATTTTTCTTTTTCAGAGACCCTTCACTCCATGAGAGAGCATTTTAAATGGGAAGGTCAGGATTTCTCTGATTCAGGAAAAGGCTTAGGGAATTTTTGTTTTTACCCCAGCATAGGCCTTTAGCTATACCGCCTGTTCTGAATGTGGTGGAAGATGTGTTTGCAGAGGCTTCTCTTAATCCTGATTCTTTGCCTCCTGCTCCTGTTAAACCAGATATGTATTACAGGGTGCCTGAAGCTCATAAGTATCTTTTTAAGAGTCCTAGGGCAGACCCTGAAACTGTTAGCCAGGGGCCTAAGGGTGTTAAGGCTTCTGTTGTCAAGAATCCAGTTCCGGCAGATAGAGGCCAGGGCCTTGGATAGGTGGGGAAAGAAAGTTTATACTTCTTCCACTCTAGCCATGAGAGCTTTGAATTGCCAGTTTCACATGTTGAAATATCAAAATTATCTCCTTTCACAGTTGAAATCTAAGGTTGATGCTCTGGCGGAAGGTATTGATTGTAAAGAGTTACAAGATTTAGTGCATGTTTCTGAACAGGTGGGTAAGCATTCTTTGCAATGTGGTTTTGATGCTGTTCAGGCCTCGTCTAGGGTGGCTGCCACTGGGTCAGTTCTTCGCAGACATGCCTGGCTGAGGGATCAAAATTTATCTGACCATGTTAAAACTAGGATTTTGGATGCCCTTTGCAATCTGATGTCTTGTTTGGTTCTCCTGTTGAGGCAGTTTTAAAGAAAATGGAAGACAAGGCTAAGTCTATGCAGACTGTTAAAGATTTTTTGCAGGTTCAGCCTCCAAAGTTTAGTAGAAATTGGCCTACTAAAGGGTGGACGTATCCTTCTTATGATTCCCAGTCTAGGGGTGGATCTAGACGTGGCAGGGGCAGAGGTCAGGGCTCTTTCAGGCCTAGAACAGGGAGTTCTCCTGCACAGTCTTCGGGTGAGGGCAGGGGTCAGTCCTTTCATAAACAGACCCAATGACCTACCTTTTCAGCTGCCAGAACCTTCTCGCCTGGCAACTCCTTTGGGAGGAAGGTTGGCACTTTTCAAAGAAAATTGGAGTTTGATTACCCAAGACAGATGGGTACTGGATATCATACATCACGGTTACAGGTTTTATTTCCATACCTTGCCTCCTTTCAAAGGCATGCCAGACATTCCTCCTCAACAAAGAATAGAGGCTCACAAGCAAATTTCTCTGTTACTCCAAATAGGGGCCATACAGCCGGTTCCTATGCCAGAAAGGGGCCTAGGATTTTATTCTCGCCTGTTCCTTGTGCCAAAAGGGAACACGTGGAGACCAGTTTTGGATTTATCTATCCTCAACACTTATCTGGACATTCCCAAGTTCAAAATGTTGACGTTACAACAGCTTTTACCTCTACTGGGCAAGGATCACTGGATGGTAACTTTGGATCTCAAGGAGGCTTACCTTCATGTTCCTATCAGGCTAAGTTGCAGGAAATATCTGCGTTTCGGACTGGGACTTCTCACTATCAGTTCTCTGCATTGCCCTTTGGCTTATCTACTGCGCCCAGAGTATTTCACGAAAGTTCTGGCTCCAGTGATAGCTTTCTTCAGGCTAAAAGGAATACAAATCTATCCTTATTTGGACGATTGCCTGATTCTGGCTCAAGGAAGGACGAGCTTCTTCGTCATTTGGAATATGTGATAGCAGTGCTAAGATGCCTGGGGTATTCTGTGAGCGAAATAAAGTCCAGTCTAGTACCCTCTCAAGACATGTGCTTTCTGGGTGTAAGACTGAATACAGCATCCCAGATGGCCTTTCTAACCCCGGACAAACAAAAGAATCTTTCCCTTTACTTCCATCTTCTATCTCTTCAGTCCGGCTGACTGCAAGGACAGTCCTTCAAGCCTTAGGGTTCATGGCATCTTGTATTCTGGTGCTTCCCAATGCCAAACTGCATATGAGGAAGTTGCAATGGTATCTCAAAATGTATGGACACAGCACTGCCAGCATCTGGACACTGTCATTCAAATAATACCTTGCATTCAAAAGGAATTTTTGTGGTGGGCTCAGGAATGTCACCTAAACAAGGGACTCTCTGTGACCCGCCAGAGGCGAGTCAAATTCTGACGACAGATGCCTCAGACAAAGCTTGGGAGCTCATCTAAACGGAAAGTGGATACAAGACAAGTGGCCTGTCAGACTACAGCATCTACATATCAACTTGAAGGAGATGTTAGCAGTCCAGTTTGCATTAATAGCTTTCAAGGATTTACTTCTTCCTGGGCAGGTGTTGATTCTAACAGACAACACAACTGTCATGTGGTACATCAACAAGCAAGGGGAACACATTCTTATCCTCTATGCAGGCAAGCAATGATTTTGTGGGAGACTGCTCTCAGTTTACAACTAAGTCTTCAGGCAAGGTTTCTGCCGAGCACAGAACTCCTTAGCAGATGTGTTAAGCAGACAAATCATGGATCCCCACGAGTGGAAACTGGATCTTCATGTATTTCAGAAATTGACAGTGTCCTGGGAACTCCAGACATAGATCTGTTCGCTTCTCCACTAAACCACCAGCTGCCAAAGTTTTGCACAAAGGTTTCATCCCACAGCTTGGAAAGTGGATGCTCTTTCTTTCAGTTGGAAAAATCTTCATGTGTATGCCTTTCCACCTCTGCCTCTCCTCCCAAAGGTACTTCTAAAGGTCAGACAGGACAAGCCAAGGATGATTTTGATAGCTCCAGATTGGCCTCGACAGCACTGGTACCCATTACTGAGAAGTCTAGTACAGAAGCCTCCATGGCCTTTGCCTTTGATTCCACATCTGTTGTCCCAGGAGGACAGTCATTTGCTCAATGTCAAACTTCACTCTCTTCACCTAACAGCATGGCATATTCTGTTTTAAACCATAGAGGGTCTCAACTTCCACAACAAGTTTTGAATGTGATTTTGGAAGCTAGAAGGCCTAGTACAAGGAAAGTGTACGCAGATAAATGGAAGAGATTTTTATTTTGGAGTGCAGCTAAGGATTTGTATGTTTCTGAGCCTGATTTAAGTGTGGCTCTTCAATATCTTACTGAGTTATTGGACAAAGGTTTGTCCTTCTCTTCTATTAAGATTCATGCTGCAGCAATTTCAGCTCACTATAACAGTGACCCACCATTGTTTTCTCATCCTTTGTTCAAGCAATTTGTTAGAGGGGCAAAGAATTTAAGACCCCCACGAAGGGCTCCTACTCCTGCTTGGGATCTCAATTTTGTGTTGGAGAAACTCACTCTACAACCTTTTGAGCCTGCAGCTACTGCTGAGTTGAAATATTTGTCATGGAAGACTGCTTTTTTGTTGGCCATTACCTCTGCAAGAAGGGTTTCTGAATTACAGGCCCTTATGGCAGTTGAGCCTTTCTTAATTTTCCATAAGGATAGGGTATCTTTACGTACTAATCCTACCTTTATGCCTAAAGTGGTTTCTAGTGTGGCTTTAAACCAAACTATTCATTTGCCTACTTTTTATGCAAATCCCCAAACTAAAGGGGAAAAGGTTTTGCACACTTTAGATGTACACAGGCAGTTGCGATATTATTTGGACAGAACTAAAGGGTTCAGACAATCTCAGCAGTTATTAGTTTCTTTTGCTTTGTGCTCTCAGGGCAAGCCCGTGTCAAACAAACTATTTCTAAGTGGATTGGATTTTGCATTGCTTTCTGTTATTCCCATCATGGCAAAGAGTTTCCAGCTGGGATTAGGCCTCATTCCACTAGGGCTACTGCCACTTCAACAGCTTTTTTGATGGGGGTGGCTACTAAGGATATTTTGGAGGCAGCCACTTGGAGTTCAGTGCATACCTTCTCTAGGCATTACCACCTTCCACTGTACTCTAAATCCAGGGCTGGTTTTGCCACTGCTGTGTTGCAGGGCATTTTGGCAGCTCCTGCTTCATTATAGTTTAGCCATCCTCCCTTACCTCTGCTTTGGGATTCTACCCAAGTGTTAGGACTGCAGCAATGTGAGATGAAGAACATAGTACAGTTTTGTACCTACCATAAATGTAGATGTTCGAAGATCCACATTGCTGCAGTCCTCCCTCCTTCCCCTCTGTAGTTTGAGGTGGTTGTGTGGGTTGGGATATACATCTGAGGTATAATTGTATAATTGTATATATTGTACATATTTTTGGTGTTAGGCTGGTTGGTTGTTTAGTTGCTGTCTATGGGTTTTGGCCTTTCTTTTTAGGGTCTTCTGACATCTGGGGCAAGAAAAGACTGAGGATATGACGTCGGTCATGCGCATTTGTACCCTGACGTTCTGATGTCAGTCAAATGCTCCTTGACCGACGTCAGCCTTATACTCTGATATTCAGGCCGACCGAGGGACAGCGGACTACCCAAGTGTTAGGACTGCAGCAATGTGGATCTTCGAACATCTACATTTATGGTAGGTACAAAACTGTACTTTTTCTATATTTGCAACTATATTTATGCATTTTCCACATTTCTTGCCTTTTCATCTGGTCCTTCGCCTTGTATTTTGTTTTTTTTTTTTTTGGCACTTTCAGTTGCTGCCTGATTTTTATCTGCTTCTGGTTTGATTTTCATTCCTGCTTGACACTGATATGCTTCAGTTAGTTTAAGCAGAGAAGTCATCTTAGATTTATTCTCTTCATGTTTCAAAACTGTCGCTATGTTTGGGTCTTGTGAGGTCAGCAGATGTGTGGAGTCCCACGATTGCAGATCTATACATGTAATCAATTTCAAGGAGGCCCAGCTCTCCTTCGGAATGGGGAGTATATAATCTTGGTATGCACTGATTTTTATAAATTTGGTGAGCATGAAGCTTCCTTGTTTTAATATCTAATCTGTCCAACGCGTTTTGGGGCCAATCAATCACTCCAAAGCTGTTAAGTTAGGACGGGAAGAGCAAATTGGTTTATAGCTTGGATTTTGTTCCTAGATGTCAATTCGGTTTTCAGGATTAATTTAAGTCTTCTAAAGTATTCCTTACCAAGTTTTATTTGTATTTGTTCAAGTTTTATTGCTGATCCTTTATCAATTCCCAAATATTTATACACTCCTTGCTCAAGTTCTTTTGTATCACATTCATGTCCCAAACTGATGTTTTCCTGATGCTGCGGTTTTCCTGCTTTAAAGGTTGCTTTTGCAAATTATCAAGGCCAAATGATATTCTAATATAGATGAAAAGGTTTTGACAACCTGCAGCTGTGCTTTCAATTCCTCATCTGATGAGCTGTACCGTTTTAAATCATCAGAGAAGATGAGAAGTTGTTGTTTTCTAGGAGCCAAATTATAGCCATGGCTTAAGCTGTTAAGCAAGCAGCTTAATGGGTTAAGGGCAAGGCAGTGTAGCAACTGTGACAGTCTCACCCTGGAATATCCCCATTGAATTTTTATCCCTGGGGTAATAATTTGTCCTTTATCATGGCTTAATTGCAAAGTGGTCTGCCACTGTTTCATGGTCACTGTAATATAGTCAGTCAGTGTAGGATGTATCTTGTACACTATATCAGTGCGGGATGCTATCAAATGCTTTTTTGTAGTCAATCCATGCCATACTTAGGTTCTTCCTCTTTTTACAGTTCACCACTATGACTAACAACAATGATTCTTTGTTCCATATGACTTTTTTATTGCCCTTTTGTTCTAATTGTATAAGTGAGTTTTCTTCTAAATGACTATAAACTCTCGGCATCAATTCCCATGTATAGTTTATACGTCATCAGAAGGTAAGTTATTGGTCTATAATTTTGGGGGTAGCTTGCAGTTTCACTCTTATGTAAGGAGCATCGTTTTACCTGTTAGGTTGGTGTCTGGGGTGCGCATATAAATAGTTCTTACTCGTGGCTAAATCTTCGTGCAAAGATGTTAGTACTTTTAACCAAACGTTAGTACTGCATCTGGGCCTGGGGTTTTCCAATTAGTGGCTTTTCTTAACTTTTTCAATCTGTCTGTCTGTTACTTCATCCTATTTAATATCCTGTACCTTTAAACGTCTTTATTTTACTACTTTTATCCATGTAGTATCTTTATAGTCCGCAGGATCTTCATAGATACTTCTCCAAAATGCATCTATTTCTTTTTTGGCAGTCTTTCAATCCCTTTTACCTTTTTTTCCCCAATACTCAAACTTTTTTGGGTCCTCAATAAATTACTTCTGTACTTTTCCTTTATATTTATCTGTATATCTCCTAAGTTTTTCCACCTGTGCTGACATTTTTAGTTTATTTGCGATAGTGCATGATAGGTCTGTTCCTAATAATGCTCATTGCTTTTATCACATATGTCTTAGTGTTGTTGATCTATTCCCTCTTCTGACAGTGACGCTTCTTATCTTAATTGCTTTATAGCATTCTCTATTCGATACTTCCATGATGGTATTCGATTTCTCCCCATCCTTTCCCTCACTACCCTGTGATCTTGTGGTAGGACTTTCAGTTATTAATTTAGCTGCATAGTAATATTTTCTGTTAACTTCTGTTATATCACACGGCTCTCTATAGGCAGTCCTAATTACTGTGTTAATTTGTTTTATCAGATTTTTATTGACCTTTCAGTCTATTTCTTTCATTCGTCTTAATATATCTATGTATATTAAATCAAGCAACTCTTCTCTTGGGTCATTATCTTCCAAACTGAGGGCATATCCTCTGTTTTCCATTTCTTGTGGGCATTCTATAGAAAGTTTGTAGCATCTTCCTGTGGCACCTTCTCCAATTTCATCCTGTGCCAGCCGTTGCTCTGTTATATGGGAACTTGCTGGCCTATCGCTCTTAAACAGTGACTGCATCAGAGTTTCCTGTTCTTTCCCTTGCTGTCTAGCTTCAAGTGAATGTTTATACTGGTTTCCTGTGGAAGGCTCCAAAATATCTTGATATGGCACCTGACCAATTGCTTCCTGTTCCACTGGTTTCCCCTTAATTTGGGTATCCATTGCTCTATCCTGTTGTGCTGCTTTCTGCATTAGATTTTATAAACTGAATCCTTTGCTTTGCAGGTGCTCCATAACCTCATTCTATTTCTTTAACTTCTCCATTACTAATCTCCTTTTCTACTTTTCCTGCTTGTCTTCTTTGTTGTGTTGTAAAGTTTTCCATATCTGGATTCCTTTACCTGTATTTCCTCTTCAGATATCTTTGGTGCTGCTATTTTTGTATTGGTTAGTTTTACTTTCTCCTTTGCATAAATATTATACCATAGTAAATCTCTTTTTCCCCATGTCCATCTTTTTTCTTCAGATGTCTCCTGATCTTCCTGCTTCTCCTTACTTTGGGGACTCACTCCAACATGCTGTGATGTAATCTGTGTTAGACCACCTACATTGAATCCTTTACTTCGTAAGCACTCCATAACTACAACGTCTATTTTTTAACTTCTACTTTATTAATCTTTTCTACATTCCATCTTTGTGATATTTTTTTTATTGTGAAATTTTCTAAATCTTGGTGCCTTTGCCTGTATTTCTCTTCGAATATCTTTGGGGCTGTTTTCTTTATATTGATTAATTTGGCTTTCTCCTTTGCATAAATAATATCAAGTCTCTCTCCCATGTCCATATTTCTGTTTTATACTTGTCAAAAATATTTAGGTTTACATTTTCGCACTTCCTCAGATCTTTCTTTTTCCAACCAGAACAAAGTTTCTTGATCTATATATTGTTTTTCAAAAATTTGTTCTATTAATGAATGCACATTTTCATTTGAAGCTTCTGACTGTTTTCCCTGTGGAAGTGTTTCTTTCCTCTAATTTATCTTACTTTTTTGTATATCCTCTGTGTGGAAATTGAGCTTTTTGTGTAATAGTAACAATAGTATGAACAAAAATGTTGAACACAGCACCACAGCAAGCCAGTAAAAAGTAGATGGCAAAGAGCAGTGTAAAATCCAAATAGATTTTTATTCGAACATAGGTGAACGCTTTTGCAATAAAATTGCTTCTTCAAACCATACAAAAAATCAGCAGCATCTCAAATATTTAAAATACAGCCAAATATCTAACAATAAAAAACATTCAAGTACAATAGCCATACAAATTTCAAGGCACAGCTTTCTTTTAAGACTGAAGCCATAAAAGGCTATTGCCATAAAAACATACACACCAGTATACTTATTTAAGATGCTTTCTTTCAGAACTGGCTTAAGAGGTACTGATTCATTCAAACCTGCACCTCTATGTGTTGATAGTTTGAGTCCATCTTAATTCTACCCTTCTGTGACATTAGTTATATCACCCACCCTAAAACTTTCATAAATAACTTCTACTGCCATAAACTTAAACCAATGGTTGGTCCCTTTCTCTAGTGTAGGTTTAGCTAAGGCACTATAGCTATGGCCCTAATTGATTGCATTTTAAATATTTGAGATGCTGCTGATTTTTTGTATGGTCTGAAGCGATTTTATCGCGAAACTGCTCACCTGTGTTCGAATAAAACTCTATTTGGATTTTACACTGCTCTTTGCCATCTGCTTTTTATTGGTTTGCTGTGGTGCTGTGTTCTACATTTTTGTTCATACTAGGTTTGTGGTTGAGCACAGTTTTACAGTCAGCAGGACTTGTTTTACCATAATAGTAACAATACATAATTTCTTTCTTATCTTCAGTAGTCCACTCTATCAATAGTCCACTCTGTCATCTTTATGGTTCTTTGGCCTGTCAGTTTTTGTGGACTGCTACTTCCTTCTACAGTGGGGGGGGGGCATCCTGTCCTGGGCCTAGCACCATTCTAGGAATGTTTCCATATTTTGAGGATTCTGTACTGTCATTTTTATTTCAGTCCTGGCATTAGTGCGCCTACCAGAATTGGGCACTATTTTTATCCTGGGTCTTGTACACCCAGCTATCATTTATTTTTGATGAGGTCCACCTCGTGAAGGTACTCACCAAGACTTGAGGGTGAATTCAATTTCAGCACTACTAGTCTCCTTTGCTTGCTGACTTTTCATCTCTCCATTCAGACTCGTACTTGTTGACAGATAACTGAAAGATGAGTAGTTCTTTGAGCAGTTCTTTGTGCATTTACTTTTACCACTCTTTGTAGCTTCACTCTAATGCTTAGTTTCCTTTGTGTTCGTGGGAAAGTCGCTCTCTGCTGCTTCAAGGCATTTTATGGTCAAATCCAGTTCTAGTTTATTTAGCTGAGGCTGCATTTTTAGATTAGTTGTGAACATTTTGGTGGCTGTTTAGCTGCATGTTAGAAACCCACAACTGTGCCTAGTTTGTCACCAGGACCACTGGACTGCATTTGAACAAAACTTTCTTCAGACCATTACGTAGATGTCTTTTCATTTATGCACTCTAGCCATGTTGCTGACATTTGACATGTTTTTCAGACATCATTTTGACTGTTTTCTGATTACTGCAAATTCCTCCCCATCCTCCAAACTAAATGTTTTCTGCAGTCATTACACACCCAAGGAGTCCTAGAACATGTGCCCATAAATCAAAGGGGCAAAGTATTTTATTCCAGAATGTTTCTAGTACCAAATACAGGCCTGAGACCAGTCTAGATATTTCATTGTTAAATTTGTGTTTGTGTTTGAAAGTACCAAAATCCAAATTGTTGACCTTGAACCTGTTAACTCTCATTCCTCCCATTAGTTTGTTGGAAACAGTGCATTTAAAGGATGCTTATTACATTCCTATGGCCATAGGCTTCAGGAAATTTCTGTAGTTCTCTTGTTCTGTTATCAGTTATCTGCATTACCCTTTAGTTTATCTACAGCTCTAAGGATGTTCAAAAAATGCATAGCTCCAGTCATAGTTTAATATGGACTAAATGGTATTCACAGTTTTCTTTGTTCAGATGACTTGCTTATCTTTGCAGTCTTTTATCCAGATATCGAGAGTATTTAAATTTGAGCTGTATCTCTTGACCAGCCTGGGCTTCCAGATAAATACTACAAAATTATCCTTGGCTCATTCTCACAGGATTGTGTCTAGGCTGCTTTTTAGATGCTTCTTTTCAAAAGGTCTTTTTTGATACGAGAAGGTGGATTTGTGTCTAGAATCATCATTTTCTTCCCAGTAGTCTCAACTTCTGCAAGAGAATCTCAGGATCCTAGGGTTCATGGTTTCTGTGATGTGTATGATTCCCCTAGCCAGTTTATATTTGAGTAAGATGCAGTGGTTTCTTAAAAAAAAAAAAAAAAAAAAAACACATCATTTGCATTCTCTGGAGTATCAAATTCCACTAACTGCATTGGTGGTCTCCGCTTCTTTGTCTCCATACCCTATACCAATCACTTACTGCAGATGCATCAGATTTTGCTTGGGGAGCAGTTTCCATGGGGTTAAAGGTGAAGGACCTGTGGACTCTTGCAGCCCAAAGCATACCACCATAAAGGAGATGTTGGCAGTGATCCATGTCTTGAAATCTCTTTAATCACCTATGATCCCCAGTACAACTTCAGGTGATTAGAAGTAATACCGCAGTCATATGATACTTAAGCTAAGGGGGTACAAGGTCATATCCCTATGCAGGTTGGCTATGGTGGCTTAGGAGTTAGCATGTCAGCATTCCTTAACCCTCCAGGCATCTTACATTACATCAGAACAAAACCTGGTGGCAAACAAGCTGAGCAGGACCACAATAGAAATTAGTGTCTTCCAGGAACTGATCCAGTTGTGGGGAACACTTCATATAGATCCGTTTGCCTCTTTTCAGAAGAGGCAGTTAAACTCCTGTAATCTAAATGGTATTCACATTTTTCTTTGTTCAGATGACTTGCTTATCTTTGCAGAGTCTTTATCCAGATATTGAGTGTTTGAATTGAACTATGTGTGTTGACCATCTGCAAAAAAAAAAAATAAAAATAATCACCTTGGAACAAGTTTAGAAAATGTTTGTATGAGATTCAGATATCATACCAGACTGCATTCTCATAAATGCAAAGCCTGGTTAATTTTGTTTGTCTCCCTCACCATGGAAACCTAGAATTCTCCCTTAACATACTGAATAGTGAAAGACCCAGAGTCCTATAGTCTGTCACAGTATCTGGATTCTTTGCTGCATCCTTATGTAAAACATACTCTGCAGCCTTACAGATAGAACCCTAATTCCGTGGTGGAAATATTTTCCTCCAGAGGTTTAGATACAGCAACACCTGAACAAAGCCAGGAAACCAGCTTCTAGGAAATATTACCTAGCAAAGTGGATCAGCGCCTCAACCCGATTGAAATCTAGGGGTGTCTGACCTGTGTAAGTCGCAGACTAGCAAGCCTTCCCCAGTCTGCTTAGCATGCCTGTGAATGGAATGTATGCATTGGTTAGCTTGCATTTTTTTGATATCCCAGCTTTTTCTACCTTTGATCATTAATACCATCTGTGAAATTGTGTGTGGTGGGGGGTGCTTTGGTACACCTGGCCACTGAGCATAACACACCACCCCTGGCTGCTCTATTGACCTGTCTTTTCTCTCCGTGAAGGAGTGTATAGGAGGAGTAGTGCCCTAATCTCTGAGGAGGATCAGGATTTTATGCTTAAGGTCTAACCCCATGGTACATGCCCAGTAGCTTGCTCTAGAGTCCTATAATCCTTGAGGGTAGCCACTGCTCCTCTCCTTGAAGCAGAGCTCATGTGTGATAATCCAGTCTCAACTACTGTGGGGATGTGTACCCCATGATGCACTGCCACACTCGTCCACCGAAGGAGTGTGTCTGGCTGAGGCACAACCATTAAAACAATTTTTAAAGGGCATTTTGCATTTGTGACTGTCCAGGAAGCAAGTGCTTTCACCTTAGTTTGTAAATTTTGTACTAGAAAATCTGAACTTTTTCTCTCTGAGCTCCCAGCCTCTGCTCCCATATTTTTAATAGAAGCACTTTTGGTTGTCCTGACATCTGCCATAAGAGCCCCAGAACTGCAATGTTTTACATGTGAACTGCCTTATCCCTGTGTTCCAGAAAGATAGAATTGCCCTTCGTCATTCCTTTACGCCTAAAGTAGCGTCAGTAGTCTCTCTCAACCAAGTTATCCACTTAACCTAGTTCTGTTTCCCAGACCTCAGAACAACTGTGAAAAATTATTCACCAAGATGTATGTAGACAGCTACCAGACTAGACAGTAATTTTACAAACTCTTTTGTCTTCTGCAAGCCGTGAAAGTAAGGTAAACCCATTTCTGAATTAATCCTATCTAAATGTCGAACAAGCTGCTTTTTATCACCAATGAGAAGTACTGCAAGAGCAAATTAGAGCTCACTGTACCAAGGCAGCTGCCACAACAGCCTTTCTCTGCAATGTTTTTGTACAAAGCATCTGAGACAAAATGTACAGACCTCCAGTCCCAAAATATTTATGCAGTACAAGCTGTACATATTTTCAAGGAGCCAAGTAGGTTTTGTTATGGCAATCCTAGATGGTATTTGGGCTTTCCCACTCTGAAGTGCTGGTCAGCTTTACTGCATTAGTGGTTTCCCATATGTGAAGAGTTATACTACAGTGACCTTTACAGTGAACATAGGTTGTGTGAGCATGCTGACTGCCATCCTCCCAATCAAAAAAAAAAAAAAAAACTTGTATTATACTGTATAGAAATATTGTACCCTGTCTCTAATTAATTTAGTGATGTCTTTTCTCCTAGGTCTGGATTATCCTGACATGAGGAAGTACTCTATATCCCACGGTGGGTGAATCACTGCAGAATACCCAACTTCCAATTAAAAAATGTCTAAGTCAAAAATAAGCTCCAAAAAATGAAATTTACATGGACAATTCTAATTCACTAACGCACCACCTTGTGCAGGGATTAGAAAGTTGCTGTGATCTGGCTGGATGGTCAGGCATTTGCACATTTTAAAAATGGATGTGCGCAGAGTTAAGTCCCCACTGGTGCACATAGTAAAACTGTCCAGTAAAGACTTGCACATCTCATTCCTGGTTGAAGCTGACCAAAACAATCAGTTGCCTTCTCTGTAAAGATCGATACCACCCCACTACCAAATGAAGCTATGTTTAGGGACTCTCCTAAGGAAACCTACTTCAACTTGTATTAGACCTACACAAAATTCCCAGCTGAGAGGAATGTCACATTCACCTGCAATTTTCACCAGCATATAAACAGCATAGAATAGTCTATACCTGTCCCCCCTAAATGTAGTGCTAAATTTAGGAATAAACCTTTTGTTGGAACTCCCATATTAACCCATATAACAGGAAAATAATGAAAAGTTGTTGTTAAAAAAAAAAAAAAAATCCCTATCCCTGCCTCAAGGCCACACTAAAACATGCCAGGAAGAAACTTTAATACTATTAGAGAATGTAAAGCAGAGCACAAACTTGTCACTACAGGCACTGTAAAGGAAGCTACAGATCTTCAGATGTCCTTCCATTCACTGGTTGCAATATTTCTTACGATTGTGATTCCCTTCCTCGGGCAGCCCAGCATCCGGCCAGTATACAAAAGCCTGTTGCTGTACATCACACGTATGCTCCTTACTATGTGTAGGGCATAAAGGTGATGTCCGGATGCACCATCCTCAAATTTTGTTGCCAGTCCAAATGCATCTGTCAGAATGCCTACATCTTTGCAGACTCGTCTCTCAATTGTGTGTCTGAACGCCTACATCTGTTTGCTGGTCTCTGAGCCATTGCAGGTAAGTGCCTTTTTGGGATTTCGTTTTTTCTTTTTTACTTTTAGTTGCATCTGGGGGTTAATGTCATCCAGGAAGGGTAAATGCCAGTGCGGCAGACAGATTCCTTATAAAGACTCAGTGTGTATATTTTGCCTAGGCGCCTCTCACAACCATATGACCTGCTCTGTTTCAGAGACTTTCATACTGAAGACACTGCGAAGTAGGCTTTCCTCTCTTGTTTTGCATCTGGAGAATCAGTGACTTAAGCTTCTCGCTAAGGAGGGTCGGCCATTAGGGAAGAAGGTGGTTAAGAAACCGACTGGAATCTTCTGCTGTCCACCAGACATTTCTCCTGAGGTCAGTGAGAACATGGAGGTTTTCCTGGCATTGTTTAAGATTCCTCTGTGGCAACTGTTGGAGGCTACTGGAGATCTGGCTTTCAGCATGTCAAATCAGGCTTTGCAGACGTCCGTTTCAAATGTTCAGGGGAACCATGTTTGATTATTTTCGAGGGTCCTAGGAGTGTTCCTTAGATTTTGGTTAGGAAAGAAGTCGCAGCTACTGTTGTTGAATCCTTTCCTGGATTAGAGCCTTCTAAGTTTTACAGGGCAGACATCACATTAAGGAAAAAAAATTAAATGTCTCTCCTGTTCCTAGGGATCCAAAAGTAGTGGCAGGCCTTCACTCAGGGTTTGTTTAATGCTTTGATGGCATAAGACCTCCTCAGAGTTTGTTCCACCTCCCCCTTGGTCCTCTACTCACCTTAAAAGGCTTGGGGAACAGGATTTCTCTGAGGCAAAGTTGGATTCTGAGGAATGCCTTGCTTACTCTTTCCAGATTCCTTCTCCTTTGGACTATGGGTCAGAGAAGAGGAATCTAACCATCCGGATACTGCCCCCAAATAATTTTCTTTTGGGGACACAATTTCCAGGATGATGAGATTGTGCTCAGGTCTCTGAAATCCATAAGAGGTACTATGAGTTGCTGCAGATGGAATCTCCAAACCTCCAGCTATTCTTGCTGTTGGTTGCATTTTCCAATGCCTCTAAAGCTCCTGATTCTTTGCCTTCTGCTCCCAAGAAACCTGATAGGTTTTAGAGTGCCTGACTACTAATTTTTTGTACAAATGGCCTGCTGCTGACCCTTCAGTGGTATCTGTAGTCTCTGACAATCCCTCTCATTTGCTTCCTTCACCCAGGTTACTGCCTTCTGATAAAGATAGAACCATGGAAGGGCTAGGTAAGTAGGTCTACACCTCGGCTACCTTGGCCTTTAGGGTATTATCAGACCCGTATGTCCAGTTATATTGGCTCTCCTTTCTCAGGCTTGTCAGGTTATTTCTGATCTTGCAGACTCTTAAGGATAAAACTTCTGCTCTTTCCCTGTTAGGGACTTCCTTGCAGGTGGCTGTTCATTCTATCAAGTGTAGTTATGATGCAGCACATGCCTGGTGTAGGGCTGCTGCTTTTGGTTCAGTGATGGATTCTTGGCTTCAACTTCAACCATTGCTTGATATCATGGCTAAGTTGATAGATGCCCCTCTTGATAATCAACACTTGTTTGGGAAGCTGCTGCTGGTTTAAGTCTCTTCAGAATAAGGGGAAGGCCTTACAGGGACTCAAACATCCATTTGTCTCTTCTGTTGATAAATTTCAAAGAAACTACCCCAATAAGCTTGCCTTTGTTTGCAGGCAATCTCGTCCTACTAAGGGCAAAAAGAGTGGCAAATGGACTTTTCCTGCTAAGGCTACTCGGACTTCAGGGACTCTGAAGTCTTCCATTCCAGATGAACCAGGTGCTGTTTGACTCTATCTTTTTCCAGCCGCGTTCCTCTCTCTATTCCTGTTTGGTTTCAGGTTACTCAGGATGCTTTGGTTCTGTCCATTATTCGCCAGGGGTATTTCATGGTGTGGAAATCTTGTCCCCCTTTTATGGGCTTTCTTCAGCCTTCTGGGAAACAATTCCCTTTTTCCCCAGAGGTACTTTGAGACCTTTTGACTCTGGGTACTATTTAAGAGGTGTGTGTCCCAAAGGGGGGAGGGTTTTTACTCCAGAATGTTTCTAGTTCCCAGAAAAGAGGGTGCTTGGAGACGGATTCTAGACTTCTCTCATCTAAACACTTTTTTGAAGATGCACACTTTTAGAATGTTGTCCCTTCAGACTTTCCTCTTTGCTTCCTTTGCATCTCAAGGATGCATATCTCCATATTCTGATCAATCCCCTTTTCAGGAAGTTTTTGCATTTCTCTGCTTCCTAGTATTTTCAGCTCTCTACTTTGTCGTTTGGCCTTTCTGCTGCCTCAAGGGTGTTTACCAAATGCTTTGCTCCTGTGATTGCTTTTTGTAGGCTTCAGGGGATGCAAGTATTTTCTTAGTTGGACAACCTGCTTATTAAGACCTCCTCTCCTCTTCTTTTTGCCATTTCCCTTCCTTATAGCCTAGGGTTCAACATAAACTTCAAAAGGTCATCTCAGACTTTCTCGGGATCATATTTTTTCTAGGTTGTAGGATTCAAATGGTACCTATGCTGGCATCCCTGCCTCTCCTTCCAAGGCATTAACTCTTATTTCTTCCTTTCAAACTCTCCGTCCTCTGGCCTCCATTACAGCCTGGGTGTTTGAGAGCTCTGGGTTTCATGGCATCGACCACCCCTATGCTTCCTCTGGCCAAACTCCATATGAGAAAGTTTCAGTGGCTCCTGAAGTTACGCTTTAACATGCGCAACCCTTTGACTTTGTAGTTCTTCTCCTTCCTGTCTCAAGAAGGACTTCACTGGTGGATCCAGCAGTTGTCTCTAACTCGACTCCCTTTTCATCCCCCTCTTCCCTCTCAGGAACTGTTCACAGACACTTCAGATATTGGATGGGGAGCAGTGTTTGGCTCTCTAAAGGTATAGGGGGATGTGGTTGCCTCTTCAAGAGCACATCAGTATTGGAGCCGAGAGCTCTTCTGCTGGCTGTTCTGGCATTTCATCCTCTTCTCCCCAGGATCTGTCAAGGTATTTATAGACAATGGTGCAGCTGTTAGCATTTTCGCCTCACAGAAAGAGGATGTTCATCGTGCATACAGCTGCAGTAATCACAGATGGGTTCTCTGCCGTCAGGCAGGTCCTCGGTCGGCCGAATTCCAAAGTCTAGGTCCGGCGTCAGTTGTTCTCTCTCTTTCTTTCCTGACGTCAATGAGGCAGGGGTATATAAGACATAGCCGACGCCATTTTCTTCAGTCTTTTTTGCCGCGCGGTGCCCGAAGCAGAAGCAGTTCGCAAGTGCCGGTCAGCCAGTTCATGAATTTACAAAAAATTGGAAACCGAAGTCTTCTTTAAAGCTAAGTATCCCGTTGGGGAAACTTTTCTTGCCTCAGACCGATGTCAGAAAAAGTTAACAATTGTATTTCTTGTGGGAAGCAAATACCGCATAAGGATTTCCATTCCCTTTGCATACCTTGTTTAGGCCCAGACCACGGCGTCTCGGGCTGTCGCTTTTGCGCTACTTTCAATAAATGCACTGTTAAGCGTCGGGCGGAGTTCGCCCAACACCTTTTTGGTAAAGCCTTTGATTAGAAAATGTCGTCAGAGACTCCGACTACCGTTTTGTCCAAAAAATGTAAGGACAAGGACCGACACGCGAGGTCCGCGGTCTCCACGCCAAAACAGGCTACACGTGGTCCGGTTCTCAGCGAGACGCCTATGCAGTCCCTGACTACCGACAACACTTTGGCGGTGTCTTCTGTAACCGAGACCGCAGGTACCTCGGCCCATACCCAGACTACAACCACCGAAGCCACTGTGTGTGTTGAGCGTCCTAATGTGGACAGGTCCACTTCCACCCATGGTGTCTTTAGACCCTCATCTTCCTTTTCCATTAAGGCCTTTACTAAGTCCAAATCAGCCAGGCATCCCAAGAGGCCTGTTGCACAGGGCCCATCTCCAGGCCCCATGCCTAAAAGGCAGATGCTTAAAATGGCTGAGGATTTAATTACTCTTATCAGGGGTTCCCAACCCCCTCCAGACAAGAGGCCCAGAGTGGAGGAAGATTCTCCCTCTTCTGATCAGGGCTCCATTTTTTCAGAACATTCTGATGTAGAGGAACACTCTTACTCCCCTTTCGAAGATTCTGATGCAGAGCAGTCCATTCCTTCTGTATCTCCTGCAGAGGATTTTTCTTTTGGGGAAACCTTGCACACTTTGAGGGAACACTTCCATTGGGAAGGCCAAGACTTTTCTGATTCCAAGAAAAGACTTAGGGTATTTGTTTTGTTACCTCAACACAGACCTCTGGCGATACCTCCTGTCTTGGACATACTTGATGTTTATTCGGAGGCTTGCCTTAATCCGGATTCCCTGCCTCCTGCCCCAGTCAAGCCTGATAGGTACTACAGAGTTCCTAACTCCCACCAATTTCTTTACAAAAGCCATAATGCTGACCCTGAAACCATTTCTCAAGGCCCCAAGGGAATGAAGGCCTCTACTGCTAAGAATCCACTACCTTCCGAAAGAGAGTCGAGATCCTTAGAAAGGTGGGGAAAAAAGGTATATACCTCGGCCACCCTAGCTATGAAGGCCTTAAATTGTCAGTTTCATATGCTTAAATATCAGCAGTTTCTGTTATCACAATTAAGGAATAAAATGTCTCAACCTGAACAACCAGATTTGAAGGAGTTGCAGGATATGATGCACAGTGCAGAACAAGTGGGTAAACACACCTTACAATGTGGCTATGATGCCCTAGAGGCCTCAAGTAGAGCTGCTGTTACAGGATCAGTCATTCGTAGACATGCCTGGCTTAGGGAACAAATCTTGCCTGATCATGTGAAAGCTAAACTACTAGATGCTCGTTTACAAAAGGATGTGCTATTTGGTACTAATGCTGAGGAGATACTATGGAAAATGGAAGAAAAAGCCAAATCTATGCAAACTGTCAAAGCTTTTCTACAGGTTCAACCACCACGTTTTAGCAGAAATTGGCCTTCTAAAACTGGTCCTTTCCAGCCACGGACAAGCCCCAAAGAGGTAGATACAGGTGCACAAGGGGCAGAGGACAATCACAAGGATCATATAGAGGCAGGCAATGGCAAACTCCAGCACCAAGAGGTGGTGAAGACAGTGCACAACAATACAGGAAACAAACCCAATGACTTCCTCCTTTCCATGCCAAGCAAGTCTCAGCTGGCAGCACCCTTGGGAGGAAAGCTGGCATTATTTACAAGAAATTGGCATATTGTCACAACAGACAAATGGATCCTGGATGTTATAAACAGAGGCTACAGATTTCATTTTCACACTCTTCCAAAAATGAGAGGCATGCCAAACCTGCCACACAAAGGGCAGAGGCACAACTACAAATTTCAAAGCTCATAGACATGAAAGCTATTCAAGAGGTACCTACTCATGAACAAGGTCAAGGTTTTTATTACAGGCTATTTCTGGTACCAAGGAAAGGAACCGACTGGAGACCCATTTTGGACTTATCCATCCTAAACACATTCTTACTCGCATGCAAAATTCAAGATGCTCACATTACAGCAGCTTCTTCCCATGCTGGGCAAGGAGTTTTGGCTGGTAACATTGGACCTCAAGGAGGCATACCTGCATGTCCCAATCAGACAAAGCTGCAGAAGATACTTCAGATTTCTTGCAGGTTCAATTCACTATCAATTCTCTGCATTGCCCTTTGGCTTATCTACTGCACCCAGAGTATTCACGAAATGCCTGGCATCAGTAATTGCCTACTGCAGACTTCAAGGGATACAAATTTACCCTTATTTGGACGACTGCCTGATCCAAGCGGACAGCAAGCACATACTTCTGATGTAACACGGTTACTGAATTCCCTGGGATACACAAATCTCAGAAAATAACTTTCCTGGGTGCCAACTTGGACACAAACATCCAGATGGCCTATCTTACGCCAGAAAAACAGGGGCAACTAACTCAGTACTTCAAAATACTAGCAAATTGTACCAGGCTTACTGCAAGGAAAATCCTGCAGGCTCTGGGCTTCATGGCATCTTGCATTCTTTTAATCCCATGTGCAAAGTTGCATATGAGGAAACTTCAATGGTACCTAAAAAACCTATGGTCTCAACACAGCCACAGTTTGGAAACAATAATACCAATAATTCCATGTTTGCAAAAGGAATTTCTATGGTGGGCCCAAGCATGTCAAACAAACACAGGTCTCCCATTCTGCAAGCCTCAAGCAAATCAAGTCATCACAACAGATGCCTCAGATTACACCTGTGGGGCGCACATGACAGACAGGTGCATTCAGGGCAAATGGTCCCAAAAGGAAAAGCACCTTCACATCAATCAGAAAGAAATGCTAGCAGTGATGAATGCAATTACAGCTTTCAAGGACCTCCTGCATCCAGGACAATTATTGATAAGAACAGACAACACCACAGTAATGTGGTACATAAACAAGGAGGAACACATTCATACTCCCTGTGCAGACTAGCCATGACACTTTGGAACTTGGCTCTGGAATGGCAAATCGAACTTCAGGCACAGTACTTGCCAGGTTTGGAAAACACGCTGGCAGACAGATCCACACGAATGGAAGTTGCATCCTCAAGTGTTTGCAAAGATAATCCAGGCGTGGGGGAGGCCAGACCTAGATCTCTTCGCCTCCCACAGGAATCATCAATTGGAAAAGTTCTGTTCAAGGACCTTTCATCCAAAGGCCTGGAGAGTGGACGCCCTTTCATTCATTTGGACAGTTTACGCTTTCCCACCTCTGTCTCTTCTGCCCAAGGTACTCTTGAAAGCAAGAGCAGACAGACCGAAGATGATACTGATTGCTCCAGACTGGCCAAGACAACACTGGTACCAACTCCTGAGGAGCCTAACACATACTCCTCCCTGGTCCCTACCTCTAATGCCTCTTCTGCTGACTCAGCACAGCTACAAAACTCTCTTCAGTCAGCTGAAAACACTCAGTCTCGCTGCATGGAAAATTTCTTAACACCACAACAGACCCTACTCCCCAAAGAGGTGCAGGATGTCATTTTGGAGGCCAGAAGGCCATCTACTAGAAAGGCTTATTCCGCAAAATGGAAACGGTTTTTCTCTTGGAATGAGAAAAAAGGCCAGGACCCTAGAAAACTGAATTTGCCTCAGGTATTACAGTATCTAGCTGAGCTGCTGAACAGTGGATTTCATTTTCCTCCATAAAAATCCATGCCTCAGCCATTTCTGCAGAATTCAACACTGATCCACCCTTATTCTCTCACCCACTCTTAAGACAGTTCCTCAGAGGGGCTAAGAATATAAGACCACCAAGGAAACAACCAATACCAACCTGTGATCTTAATTACATTCTAGAAAAATTAACATTGCCTCCCTTTGAACCAGCTGCCTCAACAGATTTGCAATATTTGTCCTGGAAAACAGCCTTCCTTGTGGCCATTACCTCAGCTCGTAGGGTTTCTCAACTACAAGCCCTCATGGCTGTGCAGCCCTTTCTCATCTTCCATCAGGACAGGGTTTCCCTTCGAACCAACCCGTCATTTATGCCTAAAGTGGTATCCAGGGTAGCTTTAAATCAAGCCATACACTTACCTACCTTTTACCCCAATCCTCAAAACAAAGGGGAAAGGCTGCTTACACTCCTTGGACATCCATAGACAGCTACGTTATTATTTGGACAGAACAAAGCCTTTCAGGAAATCAGACCAACTTTTTGTGTCCTATGCTGTAGGAGCTCAAGGGAAGCCAGTTACCAAACAGACAATTTCAAAATGGCTAGGCCACTGCATATGGTTTTGTTACTCCTATCATGGAAAATCTGTTCCTACAGGCATCAGATCCCACTCCACCAGGGCCACATCTACCTCTGCAGCCTTCCTCAGAGGAGTTCCTACCAAAGATATTATGGAGGCAGCCACTTGGAGTTCTGTGCACACCTTCACAAAACACTACCACCTGCCTTTATATTCCAAAACTAGAGCAGGCTTTGCCACTGCTGTGTTGCAGGGCATTCTGGCTCATCCCAGTTCCACCTAGTGCCTACCGCCCTGGGTGGAATCCCAAAGCTACGCACATCTGTGATTACTGCAGCTGTATGCACAATGAACATAGTACAGTTTTGTACCTACCATAAATGTAGATGTTCGAGTGCTAATACAGCTGCAGTACAGTTTTCCCTCCCTCCTTCCCCTCTTGGTAAAGGCCTAGGGCCTAACCCCTCTTCATACAACCTGATTGGGTTATCCTTCTATGGTATATTTGCTTGCAACTACTGATTTTTGATTATATTGCATTGCATGTATATAAATATAATTTATGTATTGCCTTCCTTCTGGGGGCACCTGACATCTGGGGCAAGAAAGACTGAAGAAAATGGCATCAGCTGTGTCTTATATACCCCTGCCTCATTGACGTCAGGAAAGAAAGCGACAACTGACGCCGGACCTAGACTTTGGAATTCGGCCGACCGAGGACCCGCCTGATGGCAGAGAACCCATCTGTGATTACTGGAGCTGTATTAGCACTCTAACATCTACATTTATGGTAGGTACAAAACTGTACTTTTTCCAGTTTGATCCTCAGCTGGGATGCCTTCTGTGTGGAGTCTGTATATCCTCCTTGTGGTCGCGTGGGTTTCCTCCGACTCTAAAGACAACCATAAGGCTTTCTTTAGCTGTCAGAAACCTAGGAGGAAACTCCCAGATATGCTCAGAATTAGTTCAAAATGATGTGAAGATTACTGATCCTACAGACATTGCCAACATACTGGCTGACAGGTTCAGTGCAAACTCCCCCCCCCCAAAAGGAGAGATATCTATACCAAATGATTGTAGCCCCCCAAACATCTCTAACGCCCAGGTGAGAACTGCTCTCTCCAAGGCAAAGAACACAGCATCCATGGGACCTGATGGTGTCCCCGGCTGTGTGCTCCACGAACTCAACGAGGAATTAAACCCGCAGTTAGGACAGCAGTTTAATCTTAGTCTCACCTCCGGATACGTACCCAGGGAGTGGCGCGCAGCGACTGTGGTCCCACTTCACAAAGGTGGTGCCTCCACCGACCCTGGAAATTACCGTCCCATTAGCTTGACAAGCCTTATCTGCAAAGCCATGGAGAGGATCATAATGGATCTCATAAATAAAGACATAGGGAATTTGCAGACTTTGGATCCAACCCAGTTTGGCTTTGTCAAAGGCAGATCATGCCTTTTAAACTTGGTTGACTTTTTCGAAACAGTCACCAAGGCCATTGACGAGGGGAAGGCAGTCCATGCAGCCTACCTAGACCTGGCGAAGGCTTTCGATACAATACCCCACACGGATATCATTGAAAAACTCATCAACTTAAATGTAAACCCATACATTACAAGATGGGTTGCAAACTGTCTGAGTGACAGAACCCACAGGGTCAGAGTTGCTGGCGCCATGTCAGACTCAAAGCCTGTCACAAGTGGTGTCCCACAGGGCTCAGTCCTGGGCCCACTCTTGTTTGGCATCTACTTTTCTGAAGTACAAGCAAACACAGGAGGGTTATGGCTGACAAAGTTTGCAGATGACTGCAAACTGGGCACCGTAGTCGAAAACACATCTGACACAGATATCCTTCAGAAGGGTCTCTCAGAAACGGATGACTGGTGCCAGAGCCATGGCCTAAAGTTAAATGCCAAGAAATGCATAGTCATACCCTTCGGGAAAAACAAGGTTACCCCTAGCTACCATATAGGTGGCAATCCACTGATCACAGAAGAAGTAATCAGGGACCTGGGGACCCAGGTTGACAGTAGCCTTTCATTCGACACTCATATTGCTAAAGTAGTTAGGAAGACCTTCTACATTGCCCACCTTATGAAGGGATTCACATCTAGATCAAGGGAGGTCATAGTCTCCCTATACTCATCACTCATCAGACCAATGATTGAGTACAATGCCCCATTCGGAATGTATCTGACCCGACACTTGCAGCAGCTGGAGAGGCCACAAAAATTCCTCACCAAAAGGATAAAGGGTCTCAAAAATCTGTCTTATGCTGCCCGACTGAAAGAACTCCAGCTCTATTCAGTTGCTTACCGCTTGCTCAGAGGTGACCTGTGCCTGACATACAAGGCCATGTCAAACCCAGATTTGATGAACATGCTTCACCTCAAAAATCTAGATCCCTCAGAGCCACAAGGGCGGGAGACTTAAACCTCGACACGGTTATTAATAGGACGTGCTGGAGGGATAGATTCATCACCCAAGGACTCCCTATGCTGTGGAACAAAATCCCGGTATATGTGAGGCAGAGCACCTCGCTGGCCTTGTTCAAGAGGAATCTTGACCAATGGATGGGAGATCGCAGATATACCCCAGGGGTTACCTCAGTGTCACTGCTCGACAGAGGCACAGCAAAATAATGGGCATAGTTTCTCCAAACTAAAGGGGTGGCGTAAGCCACAAAACTATGGGCTAGGCTTGTAAATGCCCTCGGGCAGATAGCCTAGTATGAACCTGTGAACATATGAACATCTCAAAGACATGCTGTAGATGGATTGGACACTCTAAAATTGCCCCTAGTCATGAGTGCGTGCATGTGTCTGCCTTCCATAGAAGGTTGGGTGCCGGGCTAGCAACTCGACACTGTAAAACTGTACTGCCAATCATGACTGGACAAGTAATCCGTTGTGCCGACCCCTATCCGGGAAAAGCCGAAAGACTAAGACCACAGTGCCATGGGATATAAACAGACTGGGGAGCAAGATCTTACCACCTTTGTCAGTTGGCTCTCCTGGTATGAGATCTTGCTGTACAACGTAAAGCGACTTTACAGGCAATTTATACTCTCTCAGGTCAAAACATTGTGGCACACACACGGAGCAGGTCCTTCACTCAATTCCATGAATGGATGCTTCACAGGGATGTTTCTGGACATTGTCCACTGGTGAGGTACTCCTCAAGTAGATCTATTTGCCTCCCCTCTGAACAAACAACTTCCTGTGTTTTGTGCCAGAGTCCCAGGTCCTCTAGTGTAGGTGGATGCCATCTCTCTTTCTTGGAAGGGGATGTTTCTTTATGCATTCCCTCTCCTTATCACATTCCAAAAGTCCTGTTCAAAATTCAACAGGATGCTTTCAAAGTCTTGTTGGCGACTGCCTTTTGGCTGAGACAGCATTAGTTCCTTCCTGTTCTGCATTTAGCCAAGGGCAATAACAAGTTACCTCACATGGTGGACCTATTCGTAAGACAAGGGATCTCTCATCCATCCCCACCTGTCCACTCTTCAACTGACGCTCTGGGTGATAGGATTTTGATTCCATCTAGACTCCATTTTTCTGAGAACGTGCTTAGGGTCCTGCAGGAGGCCGGAAAAACCAATACTAAGAAATGCTACTTATCCAACTGGAAGAGGTTTTCTGTTTTTGGTGTCTCTCTCGTAGCCTGGATCCACTTACTGTGGATGTTCCTTTATGTGAATTGCTCAATGCTGGTTTGGCTTATTCTTCTGTTATGGCCCACATATCAAATGTGTCCACTTATTTGCCTTTATCACCACCTTTAGCTTCTAGATTTGAAGCGAAGCCGTTCCTTAAAGGCATCCTTCATATTAGGCCTCCCAGGAAATCAGTTCCTCCTCCCTGGGATCTTAACTTTGTTAGGAGAAGGTGAACCAGGCTTCTTTTGAGCCTGCAGCTTCAGCTTCCTTGCAACATTGCTCTTGTAAGACTGTTCCTTTGTTGGGCCCTTACTTCTGCTAGATGGGTGTCTGAGCTTCAACCCCTTTTGTCTTGTCCTTTTTGTTTAATACTGTTTCATAAGGGTAGGGTGCCCTTGCTTTATTAATCCTCCTTTTATGCCCAAAGTGTTTAATGAGTTGTCACTTATTCAATCAATTTTCCTAGTTTTTTTCCCCTCTCTGCAATCTGCCAGTGAGAGGGTGCAGAATACTTTGGATGTGCTCAGACAACTCAGATTTTATTTGGATAAGACCAAGTCTATTAGAAGATCTGATAGGTTGTTTTTCTTTTCATCCTAGGTCCATAGGTTTAGCAGTTTCTATGCAAACTTTTTTTTTTTTTGTTAATCTCAAAGGCTATTTCTTTGTTCTTTTCAAGGTAAAAGCCTGCCTTCTTCTGTAAAGGCTCATTTTATTAGAGCTGTGGTTTCTTCTGGTACTTTTTTTCAAGGGGTTGGATACTAACTTGATTCATGAAGCAGTTGTCTGCTTTTACCAAGCACTGCAAGTTGGATGGAATCTCCAGAGCTAGAGCTGGCCTTGCTAGAGCCATCCTTCATGGCTTCTGAGAGGGATCTGCTGGTCCTTCCTCCTCCCAAGTTCTTCTTTAGTTATAGCACTCTCCCAATCATAAGGAATACTGTGACCAGTGAAATGGAAGCACACAGTACAGTTGTGTAAAATCTTACCATAACAATAGATGTCCTTTCCTTCACTTTTGCAGTATTCACTCCCTCCCTCCTCCACCTGGTCCATTTCCTTCCTAGATGTACTGGTTACCTCTGGGTTTTCCTTGGACTGGCATTCCTACTGGGGCCATCAGATGTTCATCGTGTTTCACTGTTGCAGTCATAACTGTAGGGTGCTCCTGCGGCAGGCAGCCCGAGGTCGGCCAGAATCCCAAAGTCTGGGTCCGGCGTCGGCTGTACAATCCAGTACCCTGACGTCAGTACGCTCTGGTACAGAACCCTCAGCCAACGCCATCTTCTCCAGTCTTTCTTGCCGTGCGGTGGAAAGCAGCTCGCAAGTCGTTGGTTGGCAATTTTCGAACAGCGTTTTTGGTTGTTGTCGGTCCGAAGTTCTTACTTCTCTTCTCAAAGCTAAGTACCCCATTGGGGAATCTTTTTCTTGTTCCTCCGATGTCAGAAAAAGTTAATTGTATTACGTGTGGGAAACAAATACCTCATAAAGATTTCCACTCTTGCTGTCTACCTTGCTTAGGCCCTGACCACGACGTTTCTTGTTGTCGGTTCTGTGCCAGGTTTAATTCTCGTACTATCAAACGCAGGTACGACTGAGCTCTGAATTACTTTGGCAGACGCTTCAATTATAGAATGTCGTCGGATACTACCAGAATTCAAAAGAAGTGCAAAGACAAGGACAGGCCTCCGAGGTCCAAACAGGACTCGTTGCAGCTGGAGCCAGCGTCCGGTTCGGCTGTCGTCAGTGAGGCGCTTTTGCAGCCCCTGTCGTCTGCCACTTCTGAACCGATGGCCGATACGGACTCCCATGGGGAGCCATCAAGGCCTTCTATTTTATCTGCTGCAGGACCTTCGGACGTCGCTCCCTCAGATGGGTCCGGAACCGCTGTGCAGGTACCAGCTTCTGAGGGGGTATTCAGGCCTACTCACATCACTATTTCAAAGACTCCTGTTAAGTCCAAAGCTCCTGCTCAAGCTACTTCTGAATCTACTCCCAGGAGACAGAAGCAATTGTTAAGGATGGCTGAAGATTTGCTTACTATGATTAGGGGTTCTCACCCCCCCCCCCCCGAGAAAAGGCCTCGACAGGATGTTCCTATGGATTCCTCTGACCAGGCTTCTATATCTTCTGTCTCTTTCTCTGATCAGGAATATTCTTTTCCTCCTTATGAGGATTCGGATGCTGAGGACTCCTTGCCCTCTGCCTCTCCGCCTGAAGATTTTTCTTTTGGGGAAACCTTACATGAGATGAGGGAACATTTTCATTGGGAAGGTCAGGATTATTCTGCTTCCAAGAAGAGGCTTAGAGAATTCCTCCTTCCTCAACATAGGCCTTTGGCTATCCCTCCTGTTCTTGACATTGTGGATGATGCTTTTTCCGAGGCTAATTTGAATCCTGACTCCATGCCTCCTGCTCCCTCTAAGCCTGATAGGTTTTATAGGGTTCCTGAGTCTCATTTGTTCTTGTTTAAGAATCCTTCTGCAGATCCTGAAACTATATCTCAGGGCTCTAAGGCTGCTAAAGTTGCTTCTTCTAAGAATCCTATTCCCTCTGAGAAGGATTCTCGTGCCTTAGACAGGTGGGGTAAAAAGGTATATACTTCTGCTACCCTTTCTGTTAGGGCTTTAAATTGCCAGTTTCATATGTTTAAGTATCAGCAATTTCTTTTGTCTGTTTTAAAGCAAAAGCTTGCCTCCCTTCCTGCATGGGCAGAAGATAAGGACTACAGAATGTATTGCATGCAACTGAACAACTGAACAAACATAGCTTGCATTGTGGTTTTGATGCTTTGGATGCTTCTTGCAGGGCCGCAGCCTCTGGTACTGTTATCAGGAGACATGCTTGGCTTCATGAGCAAAGTTTACCTGAACAGGTTAAGGCTAAATTATTAGATGCCCCTGTTCAGCATGATGTTCTTTTTGGATCTAAGGCTGAGGAGGTTATTAAAAAGATGGAAGAAAAGGCAAAATCTATGCAAACTGTGAAAGATTTCTTGCAAGTTCAGCCTCCTAGATTTTCCAGGAATTGGCCCTCCAAAAATTGGTCCTTTCCCATGTCTGACAGGCCTCAAAGGGGAATATATAGATGCTCCAGAGGTCGTGGCCAAGCTCAGGCCTCCTACAGATCGAGACAATGGACTGCTTCTTCACCTAGAAGGGGAGAAGACAGATCCCAATCTCAAAGGAAGCAAACTCAATGACTCTCTCGGTTGGGCTACAGGACCTCTTTACCTGGATGCCCCTCTCGGAGGAAAACTTTCTCTTTTTTACAGAAATTGGACTCATTACCCAGGACAAATGGGTATTGGACGTGATTTTAAAAGGCTACAAATTCCACTTTCATACCTTGCCAAGGGCTTTCGGTTGGCCAGATCTGCCAAAACATCAATGGTCAGAGGCCTTAAATCAAGTGGATGCTCTTCTGGCCATGAGAGCCATAGAGCCTGTTCCACACTCAGAGATGGGAAAAGGTTTTTATTCAAGACTGTTTCTGGTTCCAAGAAAGCAAAGCTCATGGAGACCTATTCTGGACCTTTCTGTGTTGAACACCTTTTTGGAGATTCCAAAATTCAAGATGCTTACTCTGCAGCAGCTGATTCCAATGCTCTCTCAGGACGCCTGGATGGTGACATTGGATCTAAAGGAAGCTTATTTACACATTCCCATCAGGCAGGAACGCAGGAAATTCCTCAGGTTCGAGACACTTTCAATTCTCTGTACTGCCCTTTATCTACTACGCCCAGAGTCTTTACCAAGTGCCTGGCACCAGTAGTGGCTTATTGCAGACTCCAGGGGATTCAGATTTACCCCTATTTGGACGACTGCCTTATTCAGGCAGACAGCAAGGATCTTTTACTTCAACATCTGGATTTTGTTCAACGTCTTCTCCTCCTACTGGGGTTTTCAGTGAACACAAAAAAGTCACATTTGATCCCTTCTCAACAAATGGTATTTCTGGGAGCCCTCTTAAATACAACCTTACAAAGGGCCTTCCTCACTACAGAAAAACAAATACAGCTGGCTTCAATTTTCAAAACTTTGGCAACTCTACCTCATCTCACTGCAAGGAAATTCCTGCAGGCACTGGGCTACATGGCTTCCTGCATTCTGTTGATTCCAAATGCAAGGCTTCATATGAGAAAGCTTCAATGGTATCTGAAAAGTGTATGGTCGCAGCATTACCACGATCTGGACACTCTGATTCCTCTGATCCCCTGCCTCCAGAAGGAGTTCCTTTGGTGGTCTAGGGTGTGTGCGTTAAACGAAGGAAAGCCTTTCCGTCTTCCTCAACCTTCTCAAATCATAACCACGGATGCCTCGGATTATGCTTGGGGAGCACATTTTCTAGGCAATTGCCAGCAGGGAACCTGGACAAAGGATCATCTTCACTGGCACATTAATCTGAAGGAAATGTTGGCAGTTCAAAATGCTCTTCTAGCCTTCAAGAACCTTTTGCATCCAGGACCTCTTTTGATTTGCACAGACAACACCACAGTCATGTGGTACATAAACAAGCAGGGGGGTTCTCATTCGTACCCCCTTTGCAGACTAGCTATGGCTTTATGGGACACAGCTCTAAATCTGAATCTACATCTCCAGGCCCAATTCATACCAGGAGAACAGAATCTCTTAGCGGACAGCCTGAGCAGGAACATTTTAGATCCTCACGAATGGATGCTAGACACCAACTTATTCAACAGGATTACTGCAGTTTGGGGATGCCCCCAGATAGATCTGTTTGCATCCCATCTCAATCATCAGCTGCCTCTCTTTTGCACCAGGTCATTCCACAAAACAGCTTGGAAAGTGGATGCCCTGTCGTTCAGCTGGAGAAACCTTTCGGGATATGCCTTCCCTCCTCTTCCTCAGATTTTACTAAAGATAAAACAGGACAAGCCCAAGTTCCTCATCTTGATTGCTCCAAATCGGCCTCAACAGTTTTGGTATCCAACTTTAAAGCACCTGTTCTTGGAGCCTCCTTGGATTCTCCCTCTGAACCCTTCTCTTCTGTCCCAGCATTAGGGTCAGTTGCTACATTCCAATCTCAAGACCCTTTGTCTGGCAGCTTGGCTCTTTAAAGGAATTTGATCTCTTCTAGCCTTCCCAAACAAGTTTTGGATGTTCTTTTGGAAGCTAGACGACCTAGCACTAGGAAATCCTATGCCTCTAAATGGAAGAGATTTTGCATTTGGATGCAGGACCGAGGCTTGGACCCTCTGGTACCTGATCTCTCTTCTATTTTGCTTTACCTTTCGGATCTTTTGTCTAATGGACTTTCCTTTTCTTCCATTAAGATTCATGCTTCTGCTATTCCTGCTCATTTCAATACTGATCCCCCTGTTTTTTCTCATTCTTTGGTGAGACAATTCTTGAGAGGGGCTAAGAATTTAAGGCCTCCCAGAACCCCTCCTGTTCCTGCTTGGGATCTTAATTATGTTTTAGAAAAACTTACTTTGCCTCCTTTTGAGCCTGCTGCATTTTCAGATATTAAGTTTTTATCTTGGAAGACAGTTCTTTTGTTAGCTTTGACTTCTGCCAGAAGGGTCTCAGAGTTGCAAGCTCTCATGGCTGTGGAACCATACCTTATTTTCCACCAGGACAGAGTATCCTTGAGGACCAATCCTACTTTCATGCCCAAGGTGATTTCGAAAGTGGCTTTGAATCAAACAATTCACCTTCCTACCTTCTTTCCTAATCCTCAGAATAAAGGGGAAAGGATTTTGCATTCCTTGGACGTGCACAGACAGTTACGATTTTATTTGGACAAGACTAAAGAGTTCAGAAAATCTAACCAATTGTTTGTTTCTTTTGCCTCCAGTTCTCTTGGAAAGGCTATTTCCAAACAAACTATTTCCAAATGGATTTCTTATGGAATAAGATTTTGTTACACTCATCATGGGAAACAATTTCCAGGTACTGTGAGAAGTCATTCTACTAGAGCAGCTGCTACTTCTACAGCTTTTCTTAGGGGAGTTCCTACCAAGGATATCTTGGAAGCTGCCACTTGGAGTTCTGTGAGTTCTGTGCATACTTTTTCCAAGCACTACAATCTCCTTTTGTATTCTAAGACCCGGGCAGGCTTTGCCTCTGCTGTTTTGCAGGGTCTTCTTGCTGCCCCTTCTTCTGTCTAAACCTCCCCCCTTTTTTCACTGCTTTGGGATTCCACCCTACAGTTATGAGTGCAACAGTGAAACACGATGAACATAGTACAGTTGTGTACACCTACCATAAATGTAGATGTTAGAGTGTCTTCACTGTTGCAGTCGGTGTTTCCCTCCCTCCTATCCCCTCTTTTTCTCTTTTTTTGTGGTGTATGTGTGTTTCCTAGTGGGATACATTTATGATTTATTAGGGACTTCTGACATCTAGGGCAAGAAAGGCTGGAGAAGATGGCGTCGGCTGAGGGTTATGTACCAGAGCGTACTGACGTCAGGGTACTGGATTGTACAGCCGACGCCGGACCCAGACTTGCCGGCAGGAGCACCCTACAGTTATGACTGCAACAGTGAAGACACTCTAACATCTACATTTATGGTAGGTGTACACAACTGTACTTTCTGAGGATGGTATGTCTGGACGTCACCTTTATGCCGTGTGATATGCGAGGAGCATACATGTGATGTACGGCATTGTATATAGGCCATATGTTGGGCTACTAGAGACAGGGAATGCCAATCATAAGGAGTACTGCAACAGTGAAGGAGAGGACATCTACTGTTATGGTACGATTTTACACAACTGTACTTTGTTAGGATATTGAGGAATAATATTCAGCAATGCACTGAGCTTATCCATAATATCACATATCCCAAGGGCAAAGCCAATGTATTAGTAGACAAATTTTGGTGCTAACTGTACTCCCACCTAACAACATTCTTGCACCTACTTTCCTTGAAATTATAGATCCAGTGTTGACTTAGGAGTCCACCTCAACACTTGGGTAGATCTGAACCGATTGGATCCAAGGCCAGCAACTTAAACTTTGGCTCCAAGGCTCGAGCTGCTCCTCTCTCCCATAATTCACTATCAGCTGCTCTACCCACCGATCATATTTTACGGCAATAAATGACGGATGTATTCTCTTAGGTTCAGCTTTTGAGAGGGATGTCTTTTTGCTTTTAGTGATTATTCATCACTTTTTGCCTTTCCTGTTGCTCAAAAAGCTTAAAGTTAGTTGGGTTAGTCTTCTAGGCTAGTTTCAAGCCTTTATTTCATGAGCTTAGATCTGTTTGGTGTTTTCTGTTTGAAGTTGTCACCATAGAAATAATGTTCTTGTTTGGCATAATGGTTAAGGCGTTTACCTTACAGACATGAGGGTACAGGGTTTGAGTCTCACATGGGGTAATTGGCTAGCCTTAAAATAGCCCACAAGAGCAGTTAGCATAGTACTAAAGTATGAGCCTATCTTTTTGTGTATATGGTTTAAGACTGCAGGATTTTAAGTAGTGTGTGGCTTGTGGCCACAAAATTCTACCACATCATACAGTAGGTGTGTGCATTGTTTGGGCTTGGCCCATCTTGAATGAAAGGTTTTATGCCTCGTTTGGGCCCAGGGTGCTGCCAGATCAGCATTCTAAACTGGTTTTGAAGGGCCTTCTCCCTGCCCAAGTGGGAGGTTCGATGCTTTCTGCTTATGGCTTTCCTTTCTCCAAGGAGGCTACTGATTAGCATTGAAAAGAGTAGACCCAAGGTGAAGAGAGATCCTTCTAAAGAAATGACAAAAGAGTATCAGAAAAGGTCTCATGATCCCTCAGTCTTGGGGGGGGGTATCTTCTCAGAAGACCCCTCCAGTCCAACAGCTTCTCCATTGGCGCCAGGGTAAGATCACATAAGGATATGATCTTTGGCTGACTCCAATTTACTGCATAATTTTTCCCCCCTTTGCAGAGTTGTCCCCTAACTAGCATTTAGATGCCTACCCTCCCCTCCACAGGCCAGGATACTGATCTTCCAGACTGCCTTCCTCAGCTTGTTCCAGGTCTGTGTGAACCTCTACAAGTTTGACTAAGGTGGAATTGGATAAGAGAATGAGGACCTTTTTGAAGGCTTATCCAGTTGGGGGTTTTCTGCTTTCCTGTCCATAAAGGTGGTGAGACCTGCTCATTCCACCCCCATTGTTAAGCTTTCTCCAGTCTGTTAGAATCCATGATCTTGGGTCGCTGTGGTCCCCCCTGTTCAAGCCAATGACAAAGTTAACACTGCACTCAAGTGGCCTTGAAGCTGTATGGGTCTCAGTGCCTAAGTGTCTGCATTGAGACCCCTCTGTCAAGTCCAAGGTTTTCAGAGCCTTCCCTGCACCAGCTTCTGTTTCTGATCTGACCAGGCTGGTATTCTGGGGAGGACTGCTTCAGGGTCTTTAGATCCAAGGAGGTCATTTTCACATTCAGCCTTTGCATTCAAGAAAATTCTCTTCCACTCAAAAGAGGGGGAAGTGGGTTCTTCCTCTGATCCAGCCCAGATTGCCACTGTTTCTGGCTCTTTGGTGTCGTATTCAGTTGTGGGACAGCCTATATCAACCAGCCCTAAACTACTCCAAACTCTGGGTTCCCCTGCTGCTTCAGACTCTCCATGGTATCTCCTCCCATGGAGGAGCATAGGAAGCATAAATACAAAAGAAGGCATTTAGATTCCCTTCTAGAATCTTTAATCTTGGCTGAAGACACTGACCTCCATAAAGGGGAAAGGTCCCCCAGCTTTTCCACAAGCTTCTGGAATTAATTATGGAGAGGTGAAATTGGCTCATCGATGCCCTTTCCCCATAGAAGTCTGTGTCCTCTGTGTTTGGTGCAGGCCCATCTGCTATCTGGGTGGTATCTCTGCAAAGTGTTAGTGGACATGGTGTCCCTAACGTGCTTGTATGGAACAGGATGCATCTCCAAAGGATAGATAAAACTGTATTAAGGGGACTATGGTGAATGTTGTCATTGTGGAGGCCATAACTACAAAAAACTCCTTTTGGAGAAGAGTTTGACAATCCAATCCCTGACAGAGAATCCCAAGGAGTTGCAGCAGTTTGGGAAATGCATATTCTTCAGTGACCATTGGCTTGTGACTGCTTACTTAATGGCCCATTTGACTAGTCTGCAGAGGGATTTGATGAGAAACTTTCTGCATCTCTGGCAAGTCCTCTTATGTTCGAGTCCCCTAAGTTTTTGCAGACTCATCACCACTGTATCCATTGGTCTCTTGTCTGTTTCAGCCAATGGTATGGCTAGAACATCGGGCACTGACTTTACTATTTCCTGTCATACATGGTTGCAACTGACTTCATAAAGTTTCAAGATGTCCTTTCTGAATGCCCCTTTTGATGGGTGTACTTTATTTGGACCCAGGATCAAAGATATGTTAACTAAGAATGAACAATACAGCAAAACTGTGTGTGCCATTAGATTCCAGTTTCCACATCACAGAGGTCCCTTTTCTTTTAACCAAAAGGGTTAGAATGTTTTTGTTTCTGAAAATCCCAAAGGTCTCTCCAGGGCACTTATGATGTCAGGGCCACATGGGGAACTTTTAATGGATGTCTGCCTAGGAGCACAAGCAGACTGCACTGTCTGGACTTTAGAGCTTCTTTCACTGATGATCCCATAATTTGCTTCTGAATTGTTGCCTGAATGCCCATCACTGGAAGTCTAAAAGGAGGAGCACTTAACTCTTCCACCCTCAAGTCTTAGAAGGCCATTATTTCTGATTCTTTTGTGTAGAGAATGATGACCGGAAGCAATTTCACCCTTCACATCCCTTCCAAGATGTCAGAAAAGACCCTTGTAGACATTTCCCCTCCTATAAAGGTGGTCAGCAGCACAGGAAATCCAATAGGAAAAGCAGTAATCCAGGAGGGCCCACTAGACCACAGAGCATCTGCAGTCTACTCAAGGTGTTTGTACCAGAAATGAATGAACTTAAGAAAGCTGAATCTTTTTCATAAAGATGGCATTCTGGATGGTCACAGTGCAGTCCATATTGCCTCTTCTTGGGAAGAATGACTGGATGTGCTCAGTGGATATTCAGGTTGCCTACTGTCACATCAATATAGCTAGGCAGTAAAGGAGGCCCCTTTGCTTCCAGCTGGGAGCCAGTCTCTTCCAATTAAGAACAATGCCGTTTGGTTTCACCACAGTGCCTCCTCTGGGTGTTTAAGAAGCACATGATGGTAGCAGCCCATCTCAGGATGCAGGAGTTCTAGGTGTTCCCATACTTGGATGACTGGCTCATCATGACCTTTCCATAGCATTCACTACTCCACTTGAGGTTTACTCCATCTGTGCTCTACCTTTAGGATTACTATAAATTTTGAAAAATCTAAGCTTGAACCTTGGAGTTCATAGGTTGCCAACTGGGCAGCAGAACACACACAGCCAGGCTTCTTCCCGACTGTTACTGCAACTTCAGTTTTCTCAAGTCTTGCATCATCAAACCCCAGTGGCCTGCCTGATTATTTTAACTTTTAGGGTCCATGGCAGGTGCTTTCACTCTGGTTCTACATACCTGGTTTTATATGACAGTACTTCAGTGGACTCTGGCTAGTGGTGCTTGGTGTCTGTCAATGTAGTGTCCCTTTAGGCTCACCAGGAACTGCAGACATGTTACATGGTGGATAACTTACCCATTAGTTCTGCTTAGATGTCCCTTTGAATTTCACCCACCAAGGGCACAGTAATCACAGAACCTATCCCCTGGGGTACAGGTGGGGCCTCATCACAGAAAGGGCAGGCTTAAGGTTACCTGGTTCCAGACCCAGGCTAACCATGACATCAATGTTCTAGATATGTGAGCAGTCCTCCTCATTGTAGACTGAGATTGCCTCCCTGCAGAATATGATGGCTGTACAGATGGGCACATTTGTCTGGTACATCAACAAAGAAGACTGTATCAGCATGAAAATTGCTGATTTAAAAATTTTTGTCATTGAAGTTTTGGGTGGCTGTTCTGCAATTCAGAAATTTACCTGGCTGAAGTATTTGTCTTGCAAACCTCCATATTTGATTTTTCATAAGGAAAGCGTTTTCCTCTGGACTGCAACAGCCTTCATTCAGAAGGTGGCATCAGAGATTAACTTGAACCAGGCTATATTTCTATGGGTTCTTAATTTTACAAATAGACATATTCATTCTTTGGATGTTTAGTCAACCCAGGATTTATTTACACTGTACAAAAGACACTAGAAAAAAATGAAGATTTTTATTTCCTTATTAAAGTTGGGTTCCGCTGTGTCTAAAGTTGCATTGTCCAGGTGAATATCAGAATGTATTTTCTAAACGGCTAAGGGATGGTTGCCCTCTAAACCAAAAGTACAGTCTACCAGAGCATAGCAACTTCTGCAGATTTCTTTAACCTTATCCCTGTAGAAATCTGCACAGCAGCTACATGGTCCACGGTTCATACATTTATTTTTCATTGTAAGCTTGACCTGCTGTCCAAGTTGAGAGCTGCTTTTGTCCCTCCCATTCTCTGGGATACATTTCCTTGGTGCATCCTGAAGATTTTCTAGCTGGGAACTTTTTTCCCTAGGTGTTAAGATGGATGGAAGGCTACATTGGATTGGAAAGTCCGTGCTGTCATCTTCCATCTGTCTTAACATCCCACCAGAGTTCTCAATTTTTACCAACAGAATTTGGAACCAAGTGAAAAAAAATAGCTAAGGAAAAGGCCACAAATTCAGGGCACATTTTAAATGTTGGCACTGTTATCTCAGAAATTCTCAATGATTTCCACCTTTAGGAGGAATGAAACAAAACTGTAAGAATCTTCAGGTGGTGTCCTTACAAAATAATGACATTTGGGAGGTCTGAACCCCACCTTCCATCCCCCTTTCAGATTTTCACTCTTGTATTGCTCCTACTTGAACTTAATGGTCTTTTTGTTGCAACCCTGCCTGGTTGTTCTGTGTTTACATTACTTTCTCTGATAGAGGTAGTATTTTGTTCATATTGTGGTGCATGATGTATTTGGCAACCAAATCTATCTGAAAGAGTGGTTGATAGCACATTTTGGGAGAGGGGAAGCAGTTGATCCTTGGAGCTGAAGTCTAAAGTTGACAGCCTCAAATTTGATCATTTTATACAAGTGTTGACAGGTGATACTGATCTAGCATTATGATGCCTAACTTTTGTTTTCTTTAATCGCCTTGGAGCAAGTCTTTATCAAAAATTGCTAATGTTTCTATAAGACCATATAACCTACCAGGCTGCATTCTCATTGTTGCCGACTATGCACTATCCAAGCCTCAGACTGTTCATAGGGCTTATCCCTAGAGACTAGCTACTGTGACTCTTCTGCACGAGTGGCATCTTTACAGAGCCAGACAATTCCAGGTCCATCAGTCATGTATGCAAAGCAATTGAATATATCATACCAGAACTGATTTATGCAGATATGTGCAACTTCACTGATCTAGACCCAACTGAGTTTGCTTTTGTAAAGGACAGATCCTGTCTCTTGAAATTAAACAACTTTGATAATACCACAGAGGCTGTGGATAGTGGTCATGCTGCATGTTGCTTATTAAGTTGACCAAAGTTTTTGGCAACATTTCCCATACTGCTGTTATTGAAAACTTGGACAAACTTTAATGTTAACCCTTATATTGTCCACTGGATTACGAACTGGTTATCCAACAGATCTCAAGTAGAGGAAATTGCTGGTACCCTTTGACTAAAGTTATCATTAGTGGGGGTACCGTAGGTTTCATTGCTAGGCCCCTCTTCTCTATGGCATTTATTTTGCAGACACCCAAGCCAATATCCATGAAGTGTGGTTAACCAAGTTTACTGCTGATTGCAAGATTTATTTATCCATTCCAGTTTGTCCGGGGAAGTCCATTGGCCCCGGGGAGCCCATTTTCAGAGGCCAGGGGAAAAAACCTTCAGCAATAGCATAAAAATACAATATATAGTGAACTAAAGAAAAATACAGTAAAATATGTAGTGAAACTATACAGTGAAAATATACAGTAGATGCAAATACAACTATTTTCATATCAAATAGCAGTATTTGCAAGAATGTTCTGAGTAAGGTAAGGCAATTGTCAGATATACAGTAGATATGAAATACGGTTTACCTTTACAAAGTCAAATCACAGTGGTGCAAATGCTCATATGAGCAACTTGTAACCACGAAAGTGAAAACCGTGACAGTTCATAATCGAAAATCATCAAATCGAAAAGCAGATTTCTAACTCTGAGATCGCACTACAGTTAAGAAAGGGACCATTTCCCCATTCCCACTATAGGGCAATTCGCCCCAGAATGCCGAATGTGTAGCGAGCGACTATCTATGTGCATTCGCTCATTGCACATTCAATCCTTTTTCTGTTCAGTGTTTGCAAACTTCACAAACTGTCGTTCAGACAATTGCTTTTTACCCTTGTGCAATATGCACAAATGAAGGTAAACCATGAAATAGTTATTTACGTATCAAAAAATATATACAGTAGATAGATACAATTATTTACATATCGAAGAATAGTATTCACAGGATTGTTCTTAGAAAGGGAGATGTCAGATTGCAGACAGTAGTTTGAGGCCTTCCTATAATAAACTAAAGATAGAAATCCAAGTAGTAATTAGTGATTGAAAAGAACATTATTATAAGAAGGTGGAATTTAAGCTTAGAAATAGGGTTTAAAGGAGGGATAAGCTAGGTTGGTAGGATGCAGATACATTTACGATTAGAGAGGAGATGGGAATGAAGTTGTCTTAAACTTTTCTCTGTTTAGCAGTGTTCTTAGGGTAGGAGGGAGGGGATTCCATTTTTTTGGCTAAGGAGAAGAAGAGAAGTAGTTATCCTCGTGGATGGTTAGGTTTGGAGACCGTGATTTGATTTTGGTTGGCAGACCTAAGTTCTGTTGGGGGTTTAGGGGAGAAGGATGTTTGATGGGGTAGGGCATTTGGATGGGTTAAAAAGTAATCTATGAGCTGTTAAGAGCTGGAGGTAATCTAGATGATTTGGAAGTTGGAGGTAATCTAGATGATTTGGAAGTTCTAGCCAATGAAGAGAGTGAAGAGCAAGGCAGGAGTGAGACGTTTTTGGTGTTAGTGGCAAATTTTGTTATAGCAGCTCTCTTGCAAGTAATGGATGCTGACTGGTTAAAAGAGGTGTGCTGTACATTAGAGAGGGAGGCAAGTGGATGGCAAAGTATATCTGGAATGAGGTGTTAGGAAGTGATTGTTCCTATATAGTATCCCAAGTTTTTGATGTTTTTTTTTTGTCTTGCAGAATATGGTATTCAAATTTTAGATCTTCTATAGTGACACCTAACAGTTTAGCATGGGGAACGATTTCAATAGGAGAATTGTTTTGGCTTACAACTTTGAAAGAGGTTTTGTCAAATGGGTAGGATTTTGATGGTAGAAAGATTAGTATTTTGGATTTATTAGCGTTTAAGGAGAGATGATTTTGGTGCATCCAGGCCTCAGTGGTTGAGAAGGTGCTCTGGGTCTTTGCTAGGAGTTCAGGGAGGTTAGTGGCAGAGCAGACTAAATTTGAGTCGTCTGCATATTGGATTTTTTTTGTTATTTGGTATAGCTGAGTGAAATGTATTGATGATGTTGAACAACATAGGACTCTAGGATAGATCCTTGTGGAACTCCTGTAGGGGGTAAATAGGGAGAGGTACTACTTTTCCATTTCACAGCTTGGGATCGGTGAGTCAAGTGACTTGAGAATCAAGAGATGGAATTTTCGGAAAGATTTGGGTTAGAAAGATGACTGAGTGGATGGGTATGGGAAACTGTATCAAATGCCTTGGAAAGATCCAGAAGCACAATGGAGACTATTTCTCCTGCCTCTCTGGCACGGTTGACTGTTTCTAAGGAGGAGAGCAGAGCTGTTGTGCTGTGTCCGGGATGGAAACCATGTCTGGTTGGGGTGAGTAGTTGGTTTTGAGTTGGGAAAGGCATGAGCTGGAGATGGGATGCATTTCTCTAGGATTTTGGAGATGGGCGAGAGTATTGCTATAGGGTGGAAATTAGAGATGGTGTTGTTTTTCCCTCCTTTGTGAAGAGGTAGAGTGTAGGCTTTACGCCAGAGTTTGGGGACATGGGATTTGAGAAAAATTGAGGGCATGTTATCTGGGACATTAGAGCATGGCTTTAGTTTGGAGAGAAGTCTTTTTATATAACAGGTGGATATGGGTTTGCGATTGAAGACGGGGGAGTTAGGTTTAGTTGGTGTGGCAGTGGAGGCACTGGAGGTAACGTTAGAGTGGGGACTGTTGTTGGGGAAAGTTTTGGTGAATTCAGAGATTGTGTCGGTAAAGAAAGAGTTGAAAAGTGAGGCTAACTCTTGATCAGATTTACTGGGGTCAGGGCATGGATTATTTTTGATGCCGGGGTTGAGAAGGGTATTTTATACAGTTACAGAATTGTCTGGGTTTTTTAGCATGATTGGATTGGAGTTTGATGTAATAAGATTTTTTGTCACTAATTTGTTTTTTCACAATGTTGCAGAGCTGTTTATATTGAAAGAGGTTATTAGTTTGTTTATTTGATGTTGCTTTCAATATTTGTCTTTTTGGAGCATTAGGTGTTTTGTTGTTTTTGGTTAGCCATGGGGTGCTATTGGTTTTTATTTTGTCTGAATAGAGTGATTAGAAAAGTAGAGTTAAAATGATCAATGGGATTGTCAAGAGGTAGAGTTTTTAGGATTTTCAAGATTATTTGTTTGAAGAAGTTAGAGAAACTGCTAGTGTCAAAATTATTTAGGCTGCCAGTTTGCAAGTAGTGATGGTGTGGGGAGGAGGAGGTTAAGCGAGGGGCATAGGCAGGGCGGTGGTCACTAATGGAGTTGGGAACGGTACCCGAATTTGTAATTTTAGTAGGGTGGGATGGTAGGATCCAGTCATGGGTTGTACCTAGTGACTTATTTTTTATTGGGTCTAGTTATAGAGTGAATTATTTGGCTGAAGTTAAGGTTGATGGATTGGGTAGAACCAGTATGATTGATATTACTCCAGTTTATGTTTACGTCACCAAGTATATACGTTTCATTATTTATTTGGGTTGAGGCCCATAGGAGGATATCTTCGAGGACTGGGATATTGTTCCCAGGTGGAATATATAGATCAATGATGCGGAGACTTGTTTATTCATATTTAGCAAGCAAGCTACTAGTTCAGCATTAGCAAATTGAGGGGATAGGATTTGGGTATGAAATTATAATGAGTGAGTTGGGAGTAGATTAGAGCAACTCCACCACTTTTTTTTTTTTGGTTTGTTCAATCATTTCTAAGGGCTTGAAAGCTAGGGGGTAGAAATTCAGAGTCAGAGATGTGGGGTTTGAGCCATGTTTCAGAGATGGCTACAATGGTTGGTTGGGGTTTAACCAGGCTTGAAGCAAGGATATTTTGTTACAGAGACTTTGGGCATTGAGAGTAAATCTTTTTAGAGATTTGTGGGAGAGGGGGTGGCTAGATGGAGGGGAGTTTTTCTGTGGTGAGTTAGGTCCAGAGTTTGGGTGAATATCCCCTGCTAGGAGAAGGATGGTTAGGAGAGAGAGAATAGTTTGTTTGGGTTTTATTTTGTGTGAGAAGGGAAAGTGTAGTAGAAATTTAGACACATGGATTTTTGTTATTGTTAGCTTGACTCGTAGTTTAAAGAAATGCAGGAAGTTAGTTTGAATCAAGGAGGGTATTAAGTGATAGTGTAATGTGGGAGGGTGGTGGAGGGTATCATGGTGAAGGGTCTGGGCGGAAGGAGAGAAGGTGAGGGAGAGGAGTTATAGAATAGGAGGTTGCATGGTATAAGGGTATTAAACGTATTAAGGTTAAGGGGATAGGAAGGGATTTGAAGAGTAGCGGGGAAATGGGACTAGATGGGTGAAGTAATTAATAGTGAGGCTGGGTGGAAATAATGGTGTGGTTGGAAGGAGTAAGGAAGTGTAATTCTAGTGATGGGAGTGTTTGGGTGAGAGTAAGCTACGGTACTAGCGATTGGACTAAGAGAGAGGGTTTACTTTGTATTGCTGTTGGGTAAGGTCAGGAGGGGTTAAGTCAGTCAAGAGGCAAAAGGAAGCCTAGCAGTTGAGGGTTGGCGTTTGTGTCTCTGGGGAGCTGAGTTGCGGAAGTTAGCCTTTTTTTAGATAGGCTTGCTGCGGAAAGAGAATAAGAGAGCAAGCAATTAAGTGAGTTTGTAAGCAAACATTTGAAAAAAGTAGAGCATAGTAAAGAGAAAAAGTGAAGCAGAGAGCTGTTTACACTATGCTACACAATACAATTCGATGTCAGAAACAATGCATCCAGGGAGAAATATTCATAGTCTATGGACATTTATCTGCTCTCTGATACTAAACTGCTCCCAAAAGTACGGGACCAAGCATATACCTAGTGCACTGAAAATGGTCTGAAGATGAATGTAAAAAAGAGCAACATAAAAAAAAATATATTCCCATCTCATGTTATAAGTAGTATTTATTCTTCAAACAGATTGGTCATAAGAGACTGGAGTACTTAACGTGGGCAGCTCGCTCTCATGCGATCATCACATTGACCCCTTTTTTCACTATTTTCTACATGGTGTCAGGTTGTTGCTTCAACTATTTCCTGATTCAGTACCACTCTCGAACCTTCTTAGATGGTCGTGACTGCTTCTAGCAGGTGTCTTGTGCAGTCCATCCATTTCCTTGCTGGAGGCTCTTATTTCCATTGCTTTCTTCCTCTCCCCCCAAATCTTCACCAGATTGTCTTCTGTCATATGAGATGCACCTTTCTGTCCATACTACGAGTACCTTCTGTTGAAATTTCACCCCTAAATCACCCATTTTGATCATATCTTTTGTGACCTCTTCTGTACCTTTTGCTTTCCTTGACTTCATTTTCTATAGTGCTGCTTTTACTACTTTTGGGTTGGGCTCTTCATGCTTCTCTGTTTTGAACTGTACAGCTTCTATAGTATTTGATTCATTTAGTAGCTGCTGAAATTACTTCCATCTTCCTTTGATGTCTTGTTAATGGTGGAAAGACTGTTGCTGGCATTCATTCTGAAGGATGCCCGATTACTATTTTGTGTCTCTGCCTTAAAACCTGACAGTTTGTGCCATCTGCCAAGTCATTTTCCAGGAGCTGGTTGAGTAGCTTCAGTGCCTTGTTTGCTATTACAGCTGCTTTTTTAGCATCTTTATGAGCCAGCTAGTAGTCCTCCTTTGCTTAGACTCTATCATCAAATTTTTCTTGCGCTCCTTTTCTTTTAACAACTTCCTGAACTAATGCATTCCACAACAGGCTTTCCTTTTATACCTTAGTCTGTACCTGGCTTAGCTGCATATCTGTTCTGTAGTCCTCAGTCATGCTGTTTGGAGATGCTTCCATTCTTCATCTTCACATTTTCACTTCTTCCTGAGGTGCTAGAGCCCAGAGTATTTCTTGAACTCTTGTGTTGTTACTGCAGTCAGCTTCCAGGTCTTCAATCTAGTTGCTGTTGACCTTTGAGTACTCTGTGGCTACTGCTTGCAAATTATTTCATGTGATGCAGCAGTCATTTTTCACAACCATTTATGGTCATGCTGGGTGTGCTCACACACCAGTACTTAACTCATAGATGCAGGTAGGTCTCAGGTGAGAATAACTGAATTCACAAACCAGCATCAGTATTGCTTTCGTGATATTAATTTGCCATAGCTCAGATAGGAAAAAGATTCTGAAATCCTTTTTTCTAGATTTCCACATTGTCTAGTTGCCCTGGCCCTTTGTATCAACGCTGAAAAATTGGAGGCATTTTTAGATTGGTCTTTGAAGTGTGGGTAGATATCTGTTCATAGGTATATTCTAGACTACCACAGAGGCCATTTTAAGTCCAGCTATGTATTTCAAATGTATCCAACAAATTTTGGTGCCCTAGATGTTATTTTAAGGGGTATATTTAAAGCTAGGGAATGGATGGTCAAGTAATTGGAGGCTGAGACTGTCCATTAGAGAGCGAGTTGCCATACCAGGGATGAATATCAGATTTCCCACCCACTGGTCAAGGTTACTGTTGAATAATGTGGGAGAAGAACTCTGCTTCACACGGATGGGATTCCTGTTAGAGAAAGGGTATTCCTTGAGAGATTCCTGTCCCTCCATATGCTATTTGTCAAAATCAAGATTCAAATCCCTAGATTGGGTAGTTCTGATTGATGGACCTCTCGCATGTACAAAAAACAAAGTGGGATCCAGGGCTGCCTTGAACGCCAGACACACATTGCTCCTCAACAGAGTTGTTGGAGACTTGAGTTCAGGGATAGGCTTTGAGGTGATCTGTGTAAGACATGTTAACACTTGTATTCTTTTTGTGAGGAACCTATGCGGGTGTTTGTTGTTGAATGTGCCTCATCGGGTACATGTTGAGGGGGTATAGTACTCATGGGCCTGATGAATGCACACTGATGAACAGCATAACTTCAGTTCTCCCAGAACAAGAAAATCTGAGAGAGTGCCATTGAAAATGCTTTTTGGTAATAGTTTCTGGATAGTAAATACACTGCCTGGATGCCAGCAGAGAGGAATTTTGAAAACATGAAAGAAAATCAACCAGAAAAAGTGGAGAGAGCACTGTCTGGGAAGGATTCTGTAAGCTGTTTAGCAAAAATGTTCAAGCTTCAGCTTTGTTTCAAGAGATAAACTAATGTCTTTTGGCTTTTCCTGGTTAGGGGTTGCCACAGTGGAACTCTGGTCTGCTAATGATTGGCAGTGGATTTTTTTTACGGTGCCTAGGTATCAGCCTGATGCCCAACCTTCAAAGAAGGCACACCCATTCACGCACCTACCTGCATGTCTTTAAACTTGACTGCGGTGAGGACATGCAGACTCCACACAGAAGGCGCTCCAGCCGAGAATCAAACTGGAGAACTTCTTGCTGTGACAAAGCTAACTGCTGCACCACCGCAACCTTTTAGCTTTGTTTCAAGTGATGGCTTCTAGTAATTTAAGAAATAAATCAGATGTACTCAGAGGTGATTAAAATAAATGAAACATTGAAGGAGTATATTAATTCAAACAAAAGACTGGAAAAATAAACTTTAGCCATTCAGATAAAATGAGAAAACTGCAAAAATCAGAGGTTGACACTAAGAAAAGGCTGGCTGAATATGAGGTTTCTCAAGAAGAACTGTTTAGAACTAGAAAGAGCTCACAGTGACACCCCAAGATTTTCTGCTCTACCAGAGAAACTGGAAAGAACAGTGTATCAGTTTTATGAAAGCACAAATAAGCAACTGGATTGGTGTTCCACAGCAGAATTTAATTGAAAGGGCACATTGAGCATATGCTCCAAACCTGGCCGCAAGAAAGCAGCCAAAACCTATATTAGTAAAGATGTGATCATACCAGCAGAAAGAGATGATTCTGATAAACTTTAAGGCAGAAGGGCAAAATATTAAAGTTGAAGAGAGCTTTGAGAGAGAAGTGTGTTTGTAGAAAGGGATGCTTCACTTCTGCCTGGTGTACAGTGACTAAAACTTAACCCAGCAGTCAGGGAATATAGAGGCAGGTGTGAGATTCAAGCTGTTGTAACAATCTGTCTTCAGAGTAATTTTTCATTGATCATATTTTTTGACGCAGAACAGGCAAAGGTGAAAGCAAAAACAGTTTGTCCAATGAAAAGTGAGTCAGAAAGCAGAAAGGGATTCTCCTTCTCATTCTTCTGACAGCAGGGTTCATAGAGAGGCTTTGCTACTAAAACCTTTTCCAATGTTCCAAAGGAAAATGCTTGAGAAACAGAAAAAAAAACCACAGGAATTGACTAGAAGAATCAGCAGTACCTTGGACTTGAACCAGAGTTTGGTGTTGGGAGATGTAGACGAGCAGGAAAAAGACCAGCCATTCTGAAATTCGTAAAGAGTTGGAAGATTCCAATACATTTCATCACATTTGTGAAATATGGTTTTGCAAGAAAAATTTGAAAAACACCGGACTTTTGTTGACTTTGTTAAACTTGTGGGTGGACTATAAAGCATATACCCTAATCTCACAGAACAAGAGGAGGAGCAAATGCGAAGTGCTAAAGAGAAAACATGGGAGTATCTGGATAATATAAATGAAAAAATTGCAGTTAAGCAACTATTTGTAATGACTCTAGATCACAAAAAATATAATTATGCAACAGAATGTTGAAAGGGTTGTCGCCAAGCTTGGGGAACCTATAACAAGATAACCAGAGATCCTATGCAGGTTCTTGTGATGTTCTGGAAATTTTATGAAAATGTGAAAATCCAAAGTACAAATGGAAATGTTTATGGAAGACTTAATTATTGCCAAGGTTAGAGGTAGACTAAGTTCAGTAACTAACAATTAAGATCAGAGGGGATGAGAGAAAAAAACAGTGATTTATAATCTATCTTCAGACAAATCTCTAGGAATAGATATTACTGTGGAAGTTTGGAAATGAGGAACAAAAGTGATCTGGAAGATTCTGCTTAACAGTATTTTAAAAAGAGGGAAAACACAGGCCTCTTGTGAGAAAGCTGTGGTGGCTGTGTTGCCTAAAGATGGCAAAGACCCTTCAGACCCCGTTTCATATAGATCCATTTCAATTTTAAACCTTGATAGTGTTTGTTTCTACTAGCTAAAAGAATGACAAAGTTGTTGCCAAAATTTGTAGATGTAGATCAGTGGGATTTTATGTGGGAGGCAAACATTTGACAACATTACTAGATAAAGATGAGGGAAGCGGAATGCAAGAAAATACCTCTGTTAGTGGGTCTTGAAGCAGCAAAAGCATTAGACAGAGTAAGCTGGGATTTTATGAGTAGGGCAATGGAAGCATTTGCATTCCCTGATACAATACTAAGGTTAATTAGAAGGGTATGAAGGATTGGAGGCAAGAATTAAAGTGGCAGGGTTCCTCTTGTATAAGCTGTTTGAATGGAGGAAACAAACGGGTATACTCTCTTCCCTTTATTTGCTTTATACTTGGAACCATTTCCAAAGAAAGTAAGGGGCTCAAATACAAGGATATAATTGGTATGGTTATCAAGAAAAGTTGGCTGCATTTGCAGATATTACATTGTACCTAATAAATCCAGAAAGGGGCATCAGTGTTGTGAAACATTCTAAGACAGTTTCAAGTCTTTTTGGGTTATAAAATTAATGAAGATAAAACAAAGGTTATAGGGTTAAATTATGTACCGCCACACAAATTGTTTTAGCAGTACCCATATATATGGGGAGATAAGATGAAGCATTTAGATGTATGCATTATAAAAAGCTTATTTTATGGCAGCTAAGGATATGTGAAAAGAGACTAAAAAGATGATACAAAAATTGAGAAACTGGAAAAACTCATTTGTGGGTATGGATAGTAAGATACAAGAAATGAAAATGTTTAGTCCCTTTAGTCTTGTATACAAGTCAGGCATACATTACCACCCCAAGGAGAGGTTGTGGACAGTTAACTGAAGAAATTTAGGGATGAAAATGGGGCAAGAGTTAAGTGGAATAAGTTGATCCTTCCAATAGAACAAGGTGGCTTAGGTTTACCTGAATTGAGGGGATGTTTTACAGCTACACAGTTAAGGCTCATATGCATAACACAAGCAGGAGGTTATAATTCAAAGTGGAAAGGGATGATGAAACAAGGGTTTAGTTCAAGACATGGTGTGAGTGGAATTTTGGATGCAGATCCTTAAGGAGAATGGTGCAGAATATTGTATCCAAAAAGTAGCCAGAAGTATTTTAAGAACTAAATCAATACGAGAATGGAGAAAGATTTTGCCATTAGGGATAACTGCAAGTAGGGGTACAGAAAATAATAAGGGGCCGAAATTTACTGGAGATCACTAGCAAAGGAACCAATATATTGGAAGCAAATAATTCAAGCAGGAAAGTTAACCGAGTGGGATGACAAGACAACAAAAGAATTGCAGCCTCAAGACTGTCGTCACTACCAGGGCTTGATCTCTGAGTACAGGCAAAAAGAAAGGCATATGGGAATTTTAAGTGAAAGATCTGCTTTGGTAGAATTTTTAGTTGAATCTAGAGCAGAAGCAGATGTTAAATGGGGTAATTAGTAGGGCATTTAAAATGATGCATGACAACTATATGAATCAGTCAGAGGAGGTTAGAAAAGATTGGAGAGAGACTGAAAAAGAAATGTACAAGAAAACCATGGGAAGACATGTATGGATCCCAAAGTATGCAACCAAATCCAGAGAGTTTAGGATCTTTGGAAGTGTTTGTTTAGGTATTTTTTATATCCCAAGAAGACTTCAAAGAATTTTTCTTCAAGTAGATAGCAAATGTTGGAGGTGAGATGGGGAAGAAAGATGTAACTGGAGTCATGTTTTGGGATTATAATGAGTTGTCAGAGTTTAACAATTCCTTAGAAATGTGTCAGAAATATTGGGTGAGCAAATGGTTGTAAAGAAGGAAATAATTCTTTTGAGCTGGGATACAGGATCTGCATTGACTAGACATAGTAAGATCTTGCATTTAATTCTGTTGGCTGCCAGAAAATCAGTTACTATCAAATGGAATTCAGTCAATACCACCTCTACTTGAAGTCGTGAATATTGTAACAGATAAAAGAACTGGAAGAGGGATCTTTAGAAAAGGGAAGAAGCAAATTACTTGGAAGTAAATGGAAATTGTAAAAACCATGCATGCATAATAATGTTCAGGAGGAGGAGTGAGGTTTAAGGGAAGGTAGTAATTGAGCAATTTATGTAATTTTGCTTTGATTATATGGTATAGAACAATATATGGTGATGTATGTTCGTAGATGTCAACTTAATATGGTTTGATTACGAAGTGATAATTCAATAAAGTTGGTAAATATAGAAAGAAAAGATCCTCACTGCACACTCCAAAGCTAAAACACAGTGTGACCTGATAACATCAAAGGAAGCCTCCTAAATTGCTTCAAACATGACTGGTCAACCCCACTAGAATCAATGTTTAGCTATAGCCTCTGGACAGTCTTTGTCACTAGGGAATGGAGGACTGCAACGGTCATCCCTCTACATAAAGGAGGATCATCAACAAGACATATGAATCTACACACCCATAAGTTTGACTAGTTTTGTATGGAAAGAATTGTGGACTACATAAAGACATAGGAAATCTTCAAACACGGGACCCATCCCAGTTAGGTTTTGTTGAGGATAGGTCATGCCTTCTAAACCTGCTAGACAACTTTGACAGGGTCACTAGAGCCATGGATGAGGGCAAAATTATGCATACTGCCTACCAAGACCTGGCAAAGACATTTTGTATAGTACCTCACTTGGGTATTATAGACAATCATACAAGTTTAGACATAAATCCCCATAGCCAGATGACTCACTGATAGAGCACATGAAGTTAGGATGGGAGAATCCACCTCCTGTACAAGGCCTGTTACTTGTGTTTTTTCACAGGGCTCAGTATTGAAGCCACTTTTGTTCAGAATGTATTTCTCTGAAATTAAGACAAATGTAGATGGACTTTGGCTTGCCAAATTTGTTAACAACTGCAAACTGGGTGCAGTTATTTGAATTCCCCAAAGATGTAGATATCTTTCAGGTGAGTCTTACACAACTTGTATCAGAGCTATGGCCAAAAACTCAGTTTAAAAATGCATAATTAAACCCTTTGGGAACATGAACACCCCTACAAAGTCTGCTAAGAGTAGACACAGTGGTAAGGGACTTGGGAACTTCGATGGTAACTTAAACTTTGATCAACAGGTGGCACAACTTATAAGGGCATGGTATCCAAGGATATCATAGTTCCCAATATACTCCGTCAATATTAGAACAATAATCGAGTACAATGTACTAAAAGAATGCAAGGTGTAAATGTGTGTCTGTACTCCGTTTCCTAAAGACTTCTGAGGGATGATCTATAACTTACAAGGCATTCTCTTATTCAGTCCTGATGATCTGCTACACAGTCACAAAACAAATAGCACCAGAATTACCCAAAGGATCTGAACCCCATCTGTGATGTAAACAAAACATGTTGGAGGGACAGGTATGTATCTCAGACATTACCCCTTCTCTGGAACAGACGCCATATTGATGTGAAGCAGAGCTCTTCACTACGCCTATTCAAATGCAGTTTGGACCAATGTATTGGAAAGTGCAAATTCACCCTGGCTTTGTCACCTATGTTCCTTATGAACATTGGCAGATTGTAAATGCCCTAAGGCACAGGCATATACCAAAGCCATTCTAGTTCTTGAGCGCTGATAATTGGAGCATAAAAGGTTAGGCTTAAAAGGCTCTAGGACTGTTAGTTTAGTAATCTCCTATGATCCTACATGTGTGGTCATGCATCTGTTAAAATCTACAATTACATCCCTTTGCTATGCCTATACAGGCATCACCAAGGGTGAACTTCACAGAAAGACTCCTTAATGTCATGATTAACAAAAACGTGTTAATGTTTTGAAATGTTGGGATCCACTAGAGCGTATTAGCAAACATGGAGACTGCATGGCCAAAAAATGGACTTGCATATATCGTCCAAGATGGCCATTTCCCAGAATGTTCCTTTTTCTCCAACTCATGGTAATCTAGGGGTTGGTATATATAAGTTTGGGGGGGGGGTGAAGGGGTGTTCACCCCCCTGCAAAAAAAAAAAAGTTTTAAAGGTTAAGAGCAAACTTCGAGATTCACTCATTTTCCTGATTTTCAGTCTTATTTTTATTTATTGTTGCTGGGGAGGGGGTTGGCACTTGGCATTTTGAGTGCTGACATTCCAGTAGGGAGCACAAACAAGTTGTTATGGTTTTTTATAAAGGAAAACGATTGCAGACCTATATTTATAGTGTTAGGGGATAAAAAGCTTTGATTATTGTAGGCAGTGCATGCTGTCTATATAAAGGGTAAGTGAAAAACATTGCCAATACACAAATATTTGTGTAAGCATCTCTTCCCCAATCCACATCTGAGCCAAAGTTGTTGCATGCTCAGAGAAACTTTGTACAATTTAATCGGAGAACCAAAATGAGCAAAAAAATTTGCTGCGTTTTCTCTTAATCCTATAATTTTATTTTCTGTGGTTTGTATTAGCTTTGTGTTTTGGGAGAGGAGCAATATAAAGGGTAATTCATATTAAAGTCTGGGAAGATGAACATTTATAGCTATAGTTCATCTAGCCTCTGAGATAAATAGTTGGGACAGTTTGAAAAACATTTTAATTGTTTTAAACTTTGCCTTCTGGGGTTTCTATGTAAAATCAAATGTAAGATGTTCAAAAAAGTATTTCCGGATATCATTTTTGTTTGATTTGGATTAGAGATGTTCCACTTGGATCCTTGATGCATTACTAAATGTCATTCTTTGTTTTGGATCAAAAATTTACCACTTTGGTCCTTGATAGTTATGTTCTTAGCCTTGGTTAATTTGTATGGACTCCTAAACATCATTACTGTTGTCTTATTTGAGCCTACAGTTACATTTTTTCTAAGCAGTTCCATATTGGTGAACAATCTTTCTGCAATGAATTAGCAATGGAATTTTGTGATTTAAATGATGTAGTTAATAACTATAATGCCTGCAGAGAGGATGTTGTTTATACGAGGTGCATATGGAGTGTACTAGCCAAGCGATTACAGAGACCTTCGGATGCCTAGCCATGTACATCTTTAGACACACGTAAAAAATTCTTGCTGTCCTTTATGAACAGTGAATAGATACCACCACCCAAATTAAGCAAGGTCATGCATGAGAACACTAGTGTAAATTTGTGTCTACCCATCCAATCTTCAAGACTAGCCTTAAAGGTAGACAAAGTAGTACTTTGCTTGCCCTGTAGTGGTAACTTATTCCATAGGCTAGTGATAAATAGAAACTCATCACTATGACAAGTCTTGTTTATTTGCTGGTATGAATTTAGGTCCTCAGTGTGTGTGTCTGTAGAGCCCCCCTGGCTTTGTGAAGAAATAGGAGGTCAGATAGGACTGGGTCTTCCATAATTCAAAAAGTGAGACATAGGTCACCTTATAGCAACTAGGAGGGTATTGAGTTTTTGGAAAATTGTGCTAATCTAAAGGTAAATCCCAAAGGAGATAATTAAAAAACAAGAACAATTAGGACACAAGGACAGATCCCTGAGAGACACCATTCAGAGCAGTAATGGTCTCATTACAAATACTTCTTACAACCCTGAATATTCTGTTAGGTAGATCATTTGTAGACCATTGTATGATTTCAGAGGAGAAGCCACAGTTACTTGGCTTTTGAAGAAGTGAATTATGATCTACAGTTTCAAAAGGTCTTTTCAAGTTCAGAAATAACACATCTCTCAGTGTTCTTCCATCCACATTCTTGTGTATTTCATAAGTTATGGTATAAACTGCTCTAGCCCCTGGTTTGACCATCAGGCATACCTCCCAATCAGTCCATTTCTGCTTCCCTGGAGATAAGGGTGATGTTGCCCATTTGTTTTATCCTAGGGGTGAGAGTCTAGCAGTAGAAGTACCACTATCCATTGCAGGGAGTTAGTGTTAGTCTTTAAGGCCCTTGGCATTCCCAATATGCATGCCTCTGACATACCAAGGGGTGGCATATAGTAGGCATATGTGGAGGGTGAACTGCCCACTTTCATGACAGGTGTCTCAAAAATAACATCCCACCTTAAAGGAAAACACTGTTGGTGACTTCTGGTCTATACCAAGGCTTCTGCCCAGACCCCACACTCCAGAAATGCACTCCGACTCTTTTTCCCAGAGAGAGGTGAACAGGCTTCACCTTCTTATTTCTCTCTCTACCTCGCCAGATCCTTCAATGTCTTGGTCTCTAATCAAACCCGGTTCATCTGCATCGTACTCAAGGCTTTATGCCTCCATGATTTTGGAGGTGAGACTATATCCTAAGTGTTCCTTGGACTTTTGCTATTGATTGCACCATAAAGTACTGAGTTACATGCGGATAGAAACACTTGTAGAAAAAAATAAATACATTTTCAAGTAAGGTCAAAGAACAGCCAGCTCCAATGGCATAGAGGGGTAAAGCCTTGGCCATGACCCGGGCGATAAGGTTTGATTATAGCTCTGACATCTGCTGGAGTTAGTATGGGGATAAGACATATCTGGTGGAGCCTAGTATGGGGATAAGAGAAGTGATGAGGCTTAGCTTGCTCAACTCTCGGGTTCTTGGTGCATGGAGGGGGCAGCTTCTGCCCATGCATGAACACTGTGGTTGAAGTTGTAGTGGAGACCAGAGCTCACATAAAGGATGCAGCCTACAAGAGAGAGGGCAAACTGATTGCATTAGACAGTCCAGGTGGACACACATGAAGGCCTGTTGCATAAACCCCCTTTGCATATGATGAGACATGCACAGCAGAGGTTAGAGCCTCATAAATGTGAAATGGGGGTATAGCGCAGTGGTAGAGCATTTGACTGGCGATCAAGAGGTTGCCAGTTCAAACACCCTGCAAGGGTGTTTTTTTCATGTGGGGATGGTATGGTTAGTGTTTACCTCACAGACACAAGGTACATGGTTTGATTCTCACCTTTAGGGTGGGTTTGGTGTAATGGTTAAGGTCTTCACTTTCATAGACAAAGTACAGGGTTTGAGTCTGACCTCAGGTTATTGGCTAGGCTTGAAATGGCCCTTAACGGCAGTTAGCCTAGTATTCACTTATGAACCTATTAAATAAAATCCTAGTCTTACCCAGGGCATAGATGTCTCCTACTTCTAGCCAGCTCAACCCTCACCCACAGGAACAAATGGGCAATAAGACTTGCTCTTCGGGGGAAACTTGTTTCATGCAGCAGCTAGAAGGGCTGAGCTCAATGGCCAGTGTAGAAATTGCAGTGGAAAAAAAATGTTACGACCACAGATCATTCATATATAGCCATCATACCTCTCAACTGTCCCTGATTTTGGATAAAATTTTAGCTCTGTCCATCTTAATCCCTCCTAAAATCAATGACTTTTGGACAAAAGGTGGTGAATTGTACTTAATAAATAATGACAATAATTAAGATTTATAGACTTCATTTACTTCAGAAACTGTGTATTAATTCACATTCTCTTATTCTGTCAATGCCTGAAGTTAATAGTACTAATATTTTGTGTCCCTGATTATTTGTGGATTTGTCCCGGATTCTGTTGAAATTTGTCCCTGATTAGTTGAGAGCTATGATAGCCATTCAGATTGTTTACAGAGAGCAAAAGGAGACCACGTTTAGTTGTGCAAAGTCTGCTAAAGATTGTATTTTAGGCAAAACTTTGACTTAATGAGGCTGCTACAGTGAGCTAATAATGCAATCTCTGGATATGTGCATGAACAGCTAGACAAATTCAAATTAGAAATTATACATGATCATTAGTTCTTAAAGCAAATGTTAATCTAGCTGTTTCTACTGAAGGAAAGCCATCTCAAGATGATCTGGTAGGATTAATTGAAAGACATTGATCATGTTCTTTTTGAAATAATTTAATACAGCAGACAAATCGGAATCGTAACTCTCTCTCTTTCATAGTTGCATGTATGTACATTTGACAGGCATATGTGTGCACTTGAGTGTGTGTCCATAAGTGAGCAGAAGACACAGGAAGTCACTAGAAATGGTTACTTCTGATGGTGCATATGAGTTTTGTCAGCTTATATTTAACAAGGGAGAAATAGATTTAGACATGGAAGCTAGACAAAATACAATTGGTGGCTAATTCACTGTTTGTCACTACACACTGTAATCACATAGTGCTTTTGTTGCCTATTTATTGAATTCATTATGTTTGGCATTGATTCAGTTTTAAAGTTCCTCTGTGGTGGTTCAACTATTGAATTAGTATAGTTAAGTAAAAAGAGATGTACATGGTGAAGGTTCCTGATTTAATATGTGTTAAGCTTTTTTTACTAATGATCCTTTGCAGTATGGTTGATTTATTGCAAGCTGGCTTCCTGGTTTTTCACATTGAATTGATGTTGGTTGCTGCATTATTTTTTTAAATTTCAATGAGTTTCCCAATTTATATTTTCTGATTTTGTATGTATTTGTTTTTATGCAAGTTTTCTAGTGACAATTTAATTGTTCTTGAGTAAGTGGCATGAATCCCTAGTAAAATGGGATATCGACAGAACAAAAGCTATAGATATAGAAGGGAGTAGCCATACTGTGTTCTTGATTCACATTGAGAAGACAGATTACATTTCAATGAAGAAAAGTGCTTGTGTGAAATTATACAATGTTGAGCATTTGACAAGATGGAAAGTGGTGGGTTTAGTGTGTGTTACTTGTGCATGTGTGTCTCGTATATTTTTGTAGCATTAATAAACATGCTTTTCATGGTTTTGTTTGTTACTCTAACATAAAGAAGAGACGGACAATTAAGAGCCCACCAAGTTGCACTTTCCTGCCAATATGTTGTCTAGTCATGTGTACACTAGTTTCTCAATGCACCTGACAGCAGATCAACAGTTTGGCATTAACAGGAAATAGTGATGTAACAGTGGTATGTATTTCACTCTTACAGAGTCTTATAAAAATGCTGTAAAGCTTTTGAAATGTGCTGACTTATAAGAGAAAGAGGAACATTAAAAATATATGAAAGAATGTTTTGTCATATCATTACATCAGCTGCAATCCCAAAATAAGGTTTGTAAGTGAAAAGATGTTAAAGAGCTGCCATAGAAGCTCATCTGATAATGCCTTGGGGATGAATAGCAAATTGCAAATTCTAAACATTGCCTCTTCTGACATATATCTTCAACATTAAAAATAGCTGTTTTTACCAACAGTTACTCTCAGCTTAGGATTAAAGAGTTTGTGAACAACTGAGTTTGAAATTTTACATTTATGTTGCCAAAATGTAAGTTTCGAGTCAAGTGCATCTCTAAAAGTTTAGTCCAGCCCAGATAGCTGGTGGGGGCATGGCACCTGGCCATAAAATGTAAAAAAAAAAAAAAAAAAAAAAAAACCCTATCACTCCACTCCTCAGCTGCTCTGTATGTGATATATAAACCCTAATGGCCACTTTACTTCTCGGTTGCTCAGTGCACATCTCCAGTCTCATTGGCTTAAATTTGAGTGAACCAATGAGAGACTTGCTGGAGTTCAGATTAAAGAATCATGGCAAAATTGGTCTTTTTGCATAGGTACCACTATTTCTAGAGCTTACTGGATACAACCCCTTTAGAGCACTCATTTGCTCTACACAGGAACCAATGTTTCCTTACTGAGTACTACAAGTGGACAGAGCAATCCTCGAAAGTTACCTCCATGACTTTTATCTCTGAAAGAACAAGCACACAGGTACCAGTACCACTACTTATAAATGCAGAGTGGTGTGTGTGTTCTGTTAATTGAACAGCCTGTTTTCTTCTTAGCCCATTTACCTTCATACTCATAAATACTGCCTTAATGCAATTATTTCCTCCACAGTTGTCATTATAAAGCTGTATCTAGTTAGGATGCGCTGAATAGATGCAGAAAAAAATGAAAAGTAAGACAAAATGCGCAAAAAGGAAGGAAAAAAGTAATCTTGATGGTATGGGTAGACTATGATGGGTGGGACCAGGTGGTCACAGATTGACCCCCTGTTCAAGGGAGCCCTTTGCCTACAGTGCCAGTCCACCTAAGTTTGATCCTGATAGTGACAAAGGTATTTCTTTGTGGGCAGCCGTGAGTACAAATATGAACCCTGGCTCCACCCCCATGTATTCTTACAGACACTGCTTATGTGAGCATCCCTGACAGATGGAGCAGATGAGGCTGTTAACCTGGTTAATTAGAAGAATGGAAATGTAATTTATCCCATTACTTATTGCTTTGCTCAAAATTCTTGAACAAAGAAGATGAGAGGTATTTTGGTCTGTTCCTTGTAAAATATGAAGCTTTCTGGCAAAACGTTCTGCACTGTAGTTAAATAATCACAGATGTGAGTTTCAGACTTTGTCTTTTCAGAAAATGCTTATTAATACAAAGGTTGATGTAGCAACGTTTTAAGTATATGAGAATTTTTAAAAATCTGTTCCTGATTTTTTTAGGTTTTTGTTCCTGATTCTTGAGCTAAGAATTTGAGAGGGCAGAGAGGTGTTGCAGTGGTTTCCACTGTGTGGTATCTGACATCTGAGATGCATTTCTGGTTTATTTATAAATGTATTCATTAACCTGATCTCAGGCAGATATCTGAGGTGTGCGGGTAAATATAACTGATGATTTTGTGTTTGGGCACACAAGTACTTGGTTCCTGTAGCTATGGTATAAAGGAAGGAAATAATTGTAGTAAGCAAGAGAATCATATGAGCCATATTCTTTGAGTATAATCCTTGATTTTATTGTTTTATTGACTGTTTTTTTTTAATCTGGCTATTAATAAACTGATCAGTATGCAGTCAACACATTTCATGTTAATATTTTAATTATGAATGCACTTTTAATATAGCTTGGCTTTTTGAAAACTTGCAGGTGTGATGCACTGTTGGATTACAGTAGTCTTGTCTGATGGTAAATTCAGATTAGTAATGCTATAAGCTATTAATGAGCTGCTTATATAGTGCATGGTTTGACTCCCTCAGCCTTTCTTTCTGTATTGTGCGACTCTTTCCAGGTCAATTCACTATACAATGCTTCTGGACTGCACTTGAAAGGGGACACAACATCCCCTGGACTGTCCCAAGCTATTAGCAAATGCATTACACATTTGTCCTTTGAATTCCTGCACCCTTCAGATAGCTGCTAATTAGTACTTCATTAGATATTTGTTTTGTTGAAGTTTTAAATTACATGCAAATCTGTGATCAGTGTAAAAGTTAAAAGAATATAGTATGCACAATGATAAATTGAACATTTTTCTGGTAATTGGTGAGAGACAACCAAGTGGGATGTTGGTATGGCTCAGGGGTCGGGTCCTAGTCCACTATCCTGCCTAGTGCCCCATTTGACCATGGTCCGGCAATGTTTAAAATATGCTTTATATTATCAGCTACCTTAATCATAGAAATAACATGCAGAGTAATGGTGTTATAAGGAATAATAGGGCAGTTTACAGGAATAAATGTGTGTGTACCTCTGTCTCTGTATATAGATAGATATGCATATATATCTTATCGATATAGGTATATATCTATAGATATCTGTATATATACACATGCACGCACATTCTAAGAATTCATAAGGTAAAAAGAAAAATGTTCATGCAGGGTAAGAATTAGAGAAAAAAGTCTAGCAGGCAGCTAAAGGATAGAGCAAAGCAAACAAACTGGTGTAAATAAATTCAAGAAAAGCATGTTGGCACAAGCAATTCAGCTAGCAAAGCCTTCAAAGAATAAAATATATTGGGAATAACTCTTCATGTGTACTTTAGGTAATACATCTGCATGCAAAATAACCAGCACCTGCTATCATATATCATACGATGGTTTCAAAGAGAGAAGATTTATCAAACGTATACAACTCAATTAAGTAGTAATAAACAGAAAATATAAATGCTGCCATAAACCTAGCAGACAATGAGTTAATGATGGCTCAATTATCAATTTTAAATTTCAGTATTAATGCTTTCCTTAGCAACATATTGTTCAGACCATAGCATGCCCCTGTTATATTTTTCATTTTATATGACAACAGAGAAGTTGATCTGGTTCAAGGGACCCGTCTCATCTATAAACCAGTGCAAGGGCAGGTGTGAATAAATGAAATGGTTTGGTATTTGTGTGGTTTCACAAGTTCAGCTTTAGATTAAAAAACATTAGTGAAGAAATCGACCATTTACAGCTGCTTGACAGATGAAAGAGAAAATAAGCTTGGTCTTTAAGTGCACATAACATTCTAATTCTCTTCTACCCCTCTCTTCTTCCTCCTCCTCTACCTGTCCTTTGTCCTGTGTTCCTCCTCCAATATTCATTCCATGAATCCACTCCATGGGACCACAACTCTCATTATATATTTTTTTTCACAGAGCTAAGGAGCAGTTGTTCCCTACAATCCACTGCCTTTGTCCCCTATGGGAGTATTTTTTCTCTGAAGATGCACACCCATCATTCTGTTTTTCTGTGTCTGCCCTTCTACTCTATTTCTGCTGGTCCACTCTAGGTGAGATTAATACTTTTATGTCCTTTTTCTATTATTTTGCTATCATCCCCCCCCCCCTCTCCACCACCACCATCTTACAGCTGATATCACATAATTTTAGCTGGGGCATTGTTGCAATTTTTACACACTGTAAAATATCACAATGGAGACTGCAACCTTATCTGGAGCAGAGACTCTCAGCTGTGCAAGTTGGATTCCAAAAGAGAAGAGCACAGATATTAACACAATTGTAAGATGGATCCAAGAAAAATCCAAAAAATATCAGAACATACATTTGTTTTATTGATTACAAAAAGGCTTTTTATTGCATAGATCTTGAAGTCTTGTGGTCAACTTTGAAAAAGATGGTTGTGCTAGAGTACCTAATCATTCTCATGCACAATCACTATTGCTATCAAAAAGCAAACTGTCTGAACTGAACGAGGAGAAAGTGTGTTTAAACTCAACAAAGGTGTGTGTGAAGGATGTCTCCTTTGTCCTTTTTTTATTTTCTTTTAATTTCTTTAAAATTCTTGTTAAGTATGTATGCAGAACAAATAATTAGAGAATCAGAGCTGTATGAAAGCATGTGTAGGATGAAAATTGTTGGCAGAATTATCGACAATCTTCATTATGCTAACAACATGACAATCTTGGCATAAAGTGAAAATGACCTGATACATTTACTATTAAGCATCAATGAGCAGATGGGGTAGCACCTTAACATGAAAAAGATAAAGATACTTATAAGTGGTGGTACAAACAAGCAGCTTTAGTGTTGATGGAGAAGACATCAAAGTTGTCTAACTTCAGTCTTCTTGGGTCAGTTATTACTATGGAATCAATAAGTAGCTTGGAAATTCAACTGTATACAGAGTTTGGTAAAGATGCTTAAAAGTAGAAATGTCTGTTCACATGACGCAGGTTACTTTGTCATTGTTTTCTCACCAGCATTATATGGTTGCGAAGGTTGGACAATCAAGACAAAAGGAGGAAGACTCATGGCTTTGATTTGTGGTGTTGGCATAAACTACTAAACTATTATGAATCCCATGGACTGCTGATAGAACAAATCAAACCGTCATTGTTGAGGTCCAACCCAAGTTCACTTTAGAAGCTCAAATGTCAAGGTTCAAACTGGGGGACTTCCAAGTTGGCTGCACACTTAGTAACAGTTTAATTATAGCTCTCCCAGTGTGAAAACAAACTTAGCAGAGAAAGCCAGTGGAACTAGATTTCTGGGTAAATTTCAGTAACTGGCTAGTAAGTGCAGTGCTTGGATGCCAGAAAAAAAGAAATAACAGAGGACCTGAAGGAAAATCAGCTACAAAATGCAACGAAAATATACTGACTGGAAAAGCTACTGTAGTTCAGGAAAAAGCAATGTAAGCTCCAGATACGACTTCCAGTAACCTAGAGGAAATTGTATGGCAACTGCACATAGACCTGACTAAAATAAATAAAACACTGATTAAGTATATCAACTCAATAAAAGGCTGGAAAAAATGGAAGAAGCTTTAAACAGGTATTCAGAAAAGGTGATAAAACTTAAGAGGTTGAAATGAAAAGGCTGGCTGAATGAGACTGCACAAGAAGATATGTTAAAAATAGAATTAGAGAACAGAGCATGTAGGGAAAACCTGGGATTTTCTGCTGTACCTGAGAAGCTGGAAGGCACAGACAATTAATTTTATGAAAGCACAAATAAGCAGTTGGACTGCTATTCCACAACAGGCCACAATAAGTAACTAATCCCAGTGCAACCAACACAGCTCAAAAAATCAATATTTAATAAGATGAAAAAGAAACAGGTGAGTGCTTTCATGGTTAATGACTGCTTCTTCAGACCAATAAACGTACAAGGAAATAAAGATTTTGATTGGTTTGTTTCCTTGTTATATGGTTGTCTGAAAAAACAGTTGTTAACCATGAAAGCGCTCACCTGTTTCTTTTTTTGCTTTATTAAATAATATTGATTTTAGAGCCATGTTGGTCTTACTGTGATTATTTATTATGGTTTGTCTCATGTTTTCCTGGTTTCAACTTTTACCTGCATACCAGTTCTCAGACGTTTTACATGCCACAACAGGAATTAATTGAAAGGGCACAGTGTGTATGCTTCAAACCTGGCTATGAAAAAAACAACCTGGATGATTAATAGTAAAGATGCAATCTTACCAGCTGAAGGAGTTGATTCTGACAAAACTGTAGCAGAAGAAGGACAAAATGCTAAAAGTGGGAGACAGCAGAGTGTTTGTGGAGAATGACTACTCATTGTATCCCAGGCAGAAGAGGAGTAAATTTATCTCATTATACAGGGAATATCGAGCAGCAGGTATGAGATGCAAACTGCTGTACCCAGCTATCTTCAAAATATTTTTCCCTGGAGGAGTAAAATCATCTTTTTATTTTGTGAAATCCATGCTAAGAAAGAAAGAAAAATTGTCCAACAAAACATGAACTGTGAGAACAGAAGGAGATTTTGCTTATTGTTCTGGTAATAAAGACCACAGAGGGAATGTGCCAGTGAATCCTTTTTCATTGTTTCAATGGAAAATGCTTGAAAGTGGGGGACGAAGCGCAAGAATTGACTAGAAAAATCGAGTACATTGGAAATGAAGCAGAGACAGAGTTTGGAAAAAGGAGATGAACAGGAATAAAACAAGAAAATCTGGAAATATTGGACTGTTAAACTTGTAGGGAACTATAAAGCATATGCCTTACTTCATGTCATCAATGTTTGGAAAAATATTCAAGAGAGGGGAAGAGGAAGGAGAAAGTTAACGAAATAAAACAATGTTTTCTTAATAGTTCTATTTAAATAGTGCATTATTTTCTTTGCATGTTATAAAGTTTTCAGTTATTTTTAAGTGTAATGGGGATACTAATGTAAATAGGTGCTCTTGTTTTTTTTTTCTGATCCCTCTTTCTCTTGCTTCAGTTTTAAGAAATGTAGACACTGCAGTGTAAAAAATAAATCTGGTTAAAAGAGCGTGACGAGAAAAAAACTCATTCTTGCATAGGGAAATTACTTGGTTAAGGTCATTAGCTCAATCTAGTAAGTTGTAAGAGAAGGCAAGTAAATGAAAAAGAATTCTGAATATTATAAGGCTTTTTCTAGTAAACAGCTTTGTGTTTGGTTCTCATGTTTGTAGCAGACAGTCTGATAAAGAGAAATGGCTTGGAGAAAATGTTTTCTGAAAGCATTTAAGTGGTTTCCCAGCTGAGAGCGCTATCAAAATAAGGCTAAACCAAACAGTACTTAATAGAACCACATGCTATGCCATGCATCTTAGCATGCATAACCTTTCTTTTAGGTTAGTTCGAGTCTCTGTGTGGTTATCAGTTTGGAACATTTGTTCCTACTAGGAGGGTAAAACTTTAATATTTGAAGATGTGCATAGTTTTGTGTGCTATTATTAAGTTAATAAATTTTGAGGGGTATTGGGTGTGTGTGTATTTTTGTTTGAGGGTTTTAATAAAACAAAAAGTTCGTAAGATGTGACATAGGTTCAAATGTAGATAAGAAACAACTGTATAAAAGATTAACCTGCCAAACAGTACATGCATGTAACACAACCTGAAACTAGATGTTTAACAAAAAAGTTGTTATACATAAAAGGTGGGAATAATCTCTCAAGAATAAGATGCTTTCTATAATGTCTAAACATTAGTGGTCTCGCAAATAAATACAAAAAAAAAAAATAGTGAAATGTATTAAAAATGCAGAGTACAAATAGCTATGCTACAGGAGACACATTTGGAAAGAATGGAACATGTGAATTTGATAAAGGTTTTCAGGATGGTTATTCAGTGGAATACCTGGAGCACAGGAAGAGAAGATTACTTATATTAATTGCAAGATGAGCTTCGATATTAATAGAAGATAAAAGACAACAATGGTAGACTTGTAGTATAAAGGGGCTACTGGCAAGGGGTGAAGATTACACTGGCATGTAGTTATATTCCATCAAAAACTGCTATAATAGAGCTTGAGAAATTCTGGGGAAATAATCCGCTTTCAACAAGGGATATTAATTATGCATAGGGAACTGGAATTTGATTTGCAATAGTGAATTTGTTTCTGGGGGGCCCGGAAGGGAAAATATAACAAATGAGGATGGATTTTTAAAGAAATTTATGAAAATGTTTAGAATGGAAGATGTGAATTCAGTACTGAGTAGTTCAGAGTGAATTTACATATTCCCCAAGATACAAAAACTGGGCTGGACTAGACAGAATTTACATTTCACATGAATGTGTGCATTTAATTGAAGGTGTTGATATGCACCCAATAACTATTTCAGATCATGCACCAATAACTAAAATAAAAACACAAGGTAATGAAATAAAAATGAGACACTGGATTTTCCCACCTATCTGTTGAAAAGGAAGGAATTTAGGAAATGGGTAGTGGAAATTATTCACTAGCTGTTAGAGAAGGTAGAAACTTCTGAAAATAATTTTATCCTACTCCGGAGCTATAAAGTGGAGTTTAAAAATAGGGTAAAATAAAAGGGAGATATGGTTAAGAAGTAAGAATTATTGAGAGGGACTGACAAATAGTATTGCAAAATATGGGGAATTTCTCAGAACAAGAGGAGGAGCAACTGCAGAAAGCTAAACGGAAAATAATGGATTACCTCAATATGCATGAGTTTAGAAAGATTGCTGTTAAGCGACTGTTTTTTTTGATAATTCTAGAGCACAGAAACTTTTAGCGCAATGACTCAGGCAACAAAGTATAACTGGGTGTCCCCAAGCTTAGGGAGCCTATAACAAGGAAGATAAGGGATCCTGTAGAAGTATTAGAAGTGTTTCAGAAATTCTGTTACTGTATAAGGGGGTCTATATTCCAACCTGAAAAGGCTAAATCTCGAATGGATGTTCATCAACACATAAAGGTCCATATACATACAAAGCGAAACACGTAAACGTCAAAAATCAAAATGCCAAACGTGTTTTTTAGCCAGAAGCGTGATGGTAGGGATAAGGAAATATGTCCTTATCCCCACTGTAGTGCGGTCTGAGTTGCTATATTTAAGTAGGGGGTGCAGGAGGGCTTGCCCCCCCCTGCAAAACAGTATTACATTTTTTTTTTTTTTTTTTTTTGCTTACCTTTGTGGCACATGTTGATTACGAACACATTTGGTGTTTCAATTTTTGCCATTTACGTGTTTTGCTTTGTATATACATCAACCTTTGTATGTCGATGTGCATACATTCGAGATTTAGCCTTTTCGGGTTTGTAATATAGACCCTGTATAAAGCAGAGAAATATAGAAATCAAGAAAAAGTAGAAATGGAAATGTTTATGGAAAGTAGATGAGGCTCAATTACTAACAGGATAGGAGATTAGATAAAAATGGTGTATAACCAATCTACAGGAAAGTCCCCAGGAATAGATGGAATTCCTATGAAAGTTTGGGAGCTAGGAGGGAAAAAAAACTGATAAAAATTGGAAGGTTTTTTTAACAGTATTTTAAAGGGAGGAGAAGTACCAACATCCTGGAAGAAAGCGGTGGTAGCTGTAATACCTAAAGAGAGGGTAAAGATCCATCAGATCTAGCTTCATACAGGCCCATGTCAATACTAAACCATGATTATAATATGTTTAGGTCTATAATAGCTAAAATAATGGCAAAAGTGATGCCAAATTTGATAGATATGGATCAGTGTGATTTTGTGGAGGGGAGGCAAACATTTGACAACATTAACTGAACACTGTTGATCCAGAGGGAAGCAGAATGTAAGAAAAATGCCACTGTTGTTGATGCAGAGAAAGCATTTGACAGAGTGAGCTGGGACCTTATGAGCAGAGCAATGGAAAAATTTGCGTTCCCTGATAAAATTATAAGGTTGATTGGAAGGCTATATGAGGAATCAGAGGTGAAAATTAAAGTGGGTGGGGTCCTCTCTAATGATCTTTGCTTGAGTAGAGGAACCAGGCAGTGGTGTCCTCTGTCCCCTTTATTTGCATTATATTTAAAACCATTGGCAAAGAAAATAAGGGACTCAGAAATTCAAGAATATAATTGGTATAGTAGTCAAGAAAAGCTGCCTCTATTTGCAGATGGCATTATTTTATATGTGGCAAAACCAGAAAGGGACATTACAGTGCTGTGGAACATATTGAGACGGTTTCAAATTTTTTTAGGATATAAAATGAATACAGTTAAAACAAAGGCAATAGCAGTAAATTATGTACCCACATATAAATTAGTTCAGCAATATCCATGCTTATGGGAACATGATAAAGGTATTTAGGATTGTGGATTAAACCTGATTCCAGTGTGGCATCTTAAGGATATGTGGGAAGAGACTAAAATGATAATGCAAAAACTGAGAAAATGGAGGCTTTGCTATATGGATATCGATAATAAGGTACAAGCAGTTAAAATATTTTTAGTCCCCTTAGTCTTGTACATAGGTCTGGCATATTTTTATCAGACAGAGGAGAAGTTGTGTCTAGCATTTAATAAATAGCTGAAGGATTTTATCTGGGAGGGGAAAATGGTAAGAGTCAAGCGGGATAAGCTTATTCTTCCAAGAGAACAGGATAGATTTGGATTACTCGATTTGAAGGGGGTATTTCAGAGCAATGCAGTTAAGGCTCCTTGACATAGCATAATCAGAAAACTATAATCAGAAAACTATAATTCAGAGCGGAAAGAGATGATGATGAAACAAATGAGAAGCTCAAGAAGCAAGGAGAGACTGGGATTTTGGATGCATTCCTTTAAGGAGAATAATCTTACAGAATATTATATTCATAAAGTAGCAGAAATTTATTCTAAGAACTAAGCCAACACAGCAATGGAGAAAAGAGATTCTGCCGATAGGGATGGCTGCAATTAGGGATGCAGACAACAGGCAAGAGAGGAGTGGAATTTATTGCAGAAAACTGGCAAAGGAACCAAGGTATTGAGAGCAAATAACTAGAGAGGGAAAAGTAGTAGAGTGGGAAGATGCCAAGAACTTATTTGGACTGTGGGTTAGAGATTACCTTAAAAGAGAAAGAAATAGGGGGGTCCTAAATGAAAGACGGACACTGGTAGAATTTTTATTAGGATCAAGAACAGAAGTTGCCATAAAGAAAGGAATAATTAGTAGAGCATATAAAATATTGCATGCTAAGTATAAGAATCAATCAGAGGAGGTTAGAAAGGATTGAAAAGAGAACTGATAAGCCATTTACAAAGAAACAATGGGATATATATATATATATATATATATATATCTCCCAAATATGCAACAAAGTCTAGAAGATTTAGGATCTTTGCTTGGAAGTGTTTGCATTGATATTTTTATACTCCAAGTAGAGTCCAAATAATTTTTCTTTAGGTAGACTGCACATGTGGATGTGAAAGGGAAGAAAGAGGTAACTGGCAAAATATTTTCTGGGAGTGTAATGAGTTGGCAGGCTTTAAAGTTTCCCTGCAGATTGCTCTGTCGGAGATGCTGGGAGAGCAAATTGGTGTAACTAAGGAAATGATTTTTTTTGAGTTATGATACAGAATAGGAATTGCCTAGACATAGTAAGGCCTTGCTGAGTCGATTTACGATGTCTGCCAAAAAAGGAATGACTAGTAAATGGAAATCTGTCTAAAATAACTTTACTAGAAGTAGCAAAGATAGGAACAGAGATAAAACTACTGCAATTGGGATTTTTAGAAATGGGTAGGAGCAAATTACATTGGAAAGAATGGTAAGTGTGGGATCAATACATGCAGAGGAGGAACGAGGTGTAAATAAAGGCAGGAATTGAATGAGCTATGTAATGGTTAACTGACAATGGCTGGATAAGTGGTGTATAATGTTTGCAGCTACACTTGTTTGGTTTATTTTCGTTTACATAAATGTACGATTGCCTGTGTTATACATAATTTAATAAAGATGTTTTAAAAAAAAGTCCAGGATCAAGTTTTTCTGTTTTGAACACCATAAGAAGGAAAATATCATTATCGAAAGATATGATTGGTATGGTTAGTGACCAACGTACAATGGGAAGACCTCAGATACATTTACTTGACATGGTGACAGCAGACATGAATGTCACCATCAACTCTTACTGGACTCTGAAGACTGGAAGCTATTGAGAAAAACTGTCTATAGAGTCACCATGAGTCAGTCAACTCAATATCACCTAACAAATAGATGCAGTAGTTTGCATTTGTCTGCACTGAGCATCAACTGGCACTTTTTCTGCCATTTGGTCAGTCTTTCAAAATCCTACTTTGAGATGCGTCCCTCATCCTATTGCTGCCCTTATCTTTTGTATATCATTGACGAAGCTGATACCTCTGAATTTTTGAGCATTAAAATCATAGTACTGGTGTTCAAAAATGATAGGGAGTCCGAAAGAGCAGCACTTATGTTTTAAAACCATTACCTAATTATCAGTTAAGATATAGACATACATTAGCAGAAAAGAAAAATATTAACATTTTTCATTTACATATATTATGCATCCCATATCTTTTCTTTGTAATTCTCACAAGTCCAACATTACATAAATTGTTGAATTCCTGCCTTCCATTAAACCTCACTCCTCCTAAAAATTACTCTGCATGCATTTTTCCCACAATTTCCATTTATTTATATGTGATTTGCTCATTCCCTTTACTAAAGATCCTTCTTCCAGTTATTTTATTTATTTTAATAATAGTCAATACTTCAAATAACAGTTGGTGTAGACTTTGATTTTCCATTTTCTAGTAATTGCTTTTTTGGCAGCCAACAGAATTAAACTTAAGGCATTAATATGTCTAGGCAATTAAGAGCCTGTGTCCCAGCTCAAAATACTTATTTCATTAGTTACTGCCATTTGCTCATCCAGTATTTCTAATAGGGTATTCTGTAGGAAATTTTTAAAATCTGCCAACTCATTGCACTTCCAAAATATATGTTCCAGTTTACCTCTGCCTTCCCCATCACACCTCCAACATTGCTATCTACTTGGGGAAATATTCTTTGAGGTTTGCTTGGGATATAAAAATACTTAATTACAACCAAAGATCCTAAACCTTCTGGTCTGTGTTGCACACTTGGGAGCCATGCATATGTCCTCCCATTGCTCTCATAAATTGCTTTTCCAGTCTCTTCCCAGCCTTTTCTAACCTCCTCTGATTAATTCTTATAATGCAATATTTTATATGCCCTACTGATTATGCCCTTTTTAAGAGCATTTTCTTATTTTGAGAAAAGAAGATATTTGAGTACTGGATCCCAAGTAATTTGTATTGAGGCATCTTTGTATATACTTATTTTATTTGCTGATGAATATACTCCTAAACAATTTGACTGTTATGAGGAAAATCAATAAGTCTAGAAGGCGCAAAGTTAAATCTAAGGGCAAAAATAACAGCTGAGAGGTATATAGAACCTGTTGTCTCTTTCCTTAGCTACAATTAAATCAAACAGAAATGTGATGGAACCAGGACTCCAAACCAGGTACCTGAAGTGCTCCACTATTTACTTTAGTTGTTGTTGACACTGTCGCATAGCAATCATGTGTCCTGATCTCCAAGAATCCCAAAGTTCAAGTCCTCAGTCTTCATTCTTCCACCAGCTTCTCCATTTTTAGCAACCGCACATACAGGACCAGTTCAAATTCATGGTGAAGTTCATGTAGGCCATCTGTCAAGTTCTCCTGTAACAGTCAAACTGGATCAGATATGACCGCTCTTTCTGGTTATTAAATCCGTGGTGTTTATCATGGAGATTGTTGTCCTATTTGAAGGTAACCAAGTTTTTCTTCAGTATTCTTTCATTTTCTCTCTCCATGATTTTCCTTGCCGTTGCTGTTAGAATAACAAGCCTGTAGTTTCCTGGATTTTTCCTTCTCCAGTACAACTGTGCTGCAATTTCTAAGCTTCAGTTTACTGTGTGACATAGAGGGATAAAACCCAGATGACACACATACTGATACTAACAATGTTTCATCTAACATGAACAGACTGTTGATCTTTCCTTTGTTTCTAGAGTTCCAATTACATCAACAAACTGAACTTGTATATCAGAACTACAATAACATTGAATGTTGCATTCACCAACAGTAAAAACTTTGAAAGAATGAAAAAAAAAACTAAAAGTGTTTTTGCAGGAGGTTTGCTGGAATACACTAAAATGGATGAATGTTGACATGTATAAATTGACATTTCCAAAGTCAACAGGTCAACAAAGCACCATTTTTTTTTTTGCAAAGGGGCCAATGCCCCTTGCAACCCTCCACAGCCCCTGCTAATTGTATATACTATCTCCAAGCGTGCACAATCTCTGGTAAGAGTGCATATTCCTTATACCTGGGGACTGACAATTTTGTATACCTGTTTGCAATCTGTTATGTTGATAAAACAAATGTTGACCAGGGCAATGTGCAACCAAATTGGATATAACTATATATACACTTCCCAGAAGAATCCACTTGAAAGCACAATTGGAAATCTTATATTTTTTTAAGTATTGTACAGAAAAAAACAGCATCAGCCATGTACGTCTTTTTAGTTACATATGCCCAATTCATGTTATACAGCTGTACTACCTCATTCTTGAATAAAACCGTTTACACATTTCACACCATTGATATGCAGATCACAGGTATGATATAGTTGACTAAAAAGCAAAATGATGTATGCAAAAACATTACACAGTTAAACAACTGGATCTTTCATTATTGAAGAAAATAGAATAAATGATCCATAAGAAAGCTGAGTTATTAAAGATGGAACCCTAACCCTTACCTTCAAACTGTGAAAGCACACAAAAACACACAGAGCCTTTTCTAGGCTCTATTGAGGTAGGACAAGCAGTTTGCTGACTCCAAAAAATGCATATGTATAATGTGCCATGAAAGTGCTTGTAGGACCTCCATGGATATCAGCGCCTTTTCAGGTATATAGTAAAACAGTGCCTTTAACAATTCCTATGTTCCAACATCAGACCTACCAAAGAGTGTTTTGAAAGTTAATGTGGCAGGTGAACCTGAAGTTTCCACCATATTGAAGGGTTATATAGCTGCTCTGCAAGGGGCGTGCTTCTGTGTATTTTATGTGCCCTTTATTGATTACATTATAATGTTGAAGGAGATATTGATTATTGTGGAACAGCAATAAGGACTGGCATTGGTCCTGTTTGGTAAGCATTGCATGTCCAAATATAAACTACATCCGTGTAAACCTTTACCAGTGCCAACAGAAGTCCTAGGCAGAATGAGTAAAACAGGGACTCTTCTCTTAATTCTGAAGTAGAGGAATATTTTCATGTTAAGTTGTCTCTCTCTCCTTCATTCTTGCTGGATGGGTTCGGAGCCGATCCTCTGCTCCGACTTGGCCTTTTACTAAAGCACAAGAGCTATTTACCGGCTCGAGGCCTCCCCTTATCCCACAGTGCTAGGCATCAGATACCCAGATCTCATTTGCCGCTTCAGCTACGAGGTTGCGTTTTTTTTACTGGCTTCAGGTCGTATAATTCTTTTACTGCTGTTTTACTGTCAATGTTGTTGTTATATTTAGATATTCTTCTCTATTAGTTTTATTAGATCATGTAACCCCTTTAGACCCCACTTAGGATCTCCTTTTTCTGTTGCAGAGTTTTCTTCCCTTCCCCCCCCCCTCCACCCTTTGGGGTAGTGGTTAGGCCTGTTTCTTTATAGTTTATATTGTATTATATATATATAATATATATATATATATATATATATATATATGGATAATTAAGTTTTTGTTAGTGATAACTGTGGTATTGTTACCGTTAGTTCTAGTGCGTGTGTGTCTGTGTATAGTGTTTTAAGCACTAGTTAAACTTCCCTTGGTATCTCTTTTATCATGTCTAAAGATACCAAGGTTTCAGGTTTCAAGAAGTGTGACTCATGCTGTCAGAAGATGTCTCTGGCAGACGGTCACACTTCTTGTGTTTATTGCTTGGGCCCCCTACACCTGCAGGACTCTTGTTCGGTCTGTCATGCCTTCAGTCCGAGAGTCCTGCAGGAGCATAGGAATAAGCTCATTTTGAGGGGCTTGTTAAAGCCAGAAGGATCCCCGGCCAAGTCTTCGGAGAAATCCTTAAAGCCCGCCAAACCGTCGGCTCCCTGTTTGGAGCCGACGCCGAGCGGAGCTTCTGCCTCCTCGTTGGTTCTGGCCAGAACCGACACTTTGAGACCTCAGTCGGCTCAGACTTTGCTATCGGAGCCTTCTCTGAGCTGAAAGCATTCGAGGTCCCCCTCTTTAGAGTCCGTTTGCTTGGCTCCCAGGTCCCCATTACTACAATCGGAGCGGAGCCATAGATCCCATTCCTCTCGGTCCTCCAGGCTATCTGATCATGACTTAGAGGGTGGTCAGTAGGCTCCTAAAGTTGCAGGCACTGGCCATAATGTTCATAGGTTCATAGGTTTATACTAGGCTATCTGCCCTAAGGCATTTATAAGCCTAGCCCAAATTATTGTGGCTTACGCCACCCCTTATATGAAAAAATACTGTGCCCATTAGTTTGTTGTGCCTCTGTCCAGCAGTGACCCAGAGATGATTCCCGGGGTAAACCTACGATCTCCCATCCACAGGTCTAGATTTCTCTTGAACAGAGTCAGCGAGGTGCTCTGCCTCACATGGACCGGGATTTTATTCCACAGCATAGGGAGTCTCTGAGTGATAAATCTATCCCTCCAGCACGTCCTATTTATATCCGTGCTAAGGTTTAAGTCGCTTGCTCTAGTGGTTTTGGTGGATTTGGATTTTTGAGGTGGAGCATGTCCATTAATTCCGGGTTGGACATGGCCTTGTATGTCAGGCACATGTCACCTCTGAGCAGACGGTATGCGACTGAATAGAGCTGGAGTTTCTTCAATCTGGCAGCATATGACAGATTTTGGAGTCCTTTATCCTTTTGGTGAGGAACTTTTGGGGTCTCTCCAATTGCTGCAGATGTCGGGTGAGATACATCCCGAATGGGGCATTGTACTCGATCATTGGTCTGATAAGTGAAGAGTACAGGGGAACAATGACCTCACTAGATCTGGATGTGAATCCCTTCATGATCAGGTGGGCAATGTAGAAGGTCTTTCTAACCACTTTAGCAATGTGAGTGTCAAAAGAAAGGCCACTGTCAACCTGGGTCCCCAGGTCCCTGATAACCTCTTCTGTGCTTAGTGGATTGCCACCTATATGGTAGCTTGGGGTTACCTTGTTTTTCCCGAAGGGTATGACTATACATTTTTGGCGTTTAACTTCAGGCCATGGCTCTGGCACCAGCTATCTGTTTCCGTGAGTCCCTTCTGAAGGATATCAGTGTCCGATGCACTTTCCACTATGGCGCCCAGTTTGCAGTCATCTGCAAACTTTGTCAGCCAAAGTCCTCCCATGTTGGCCTGTACTTCTGAGAAGTAGATGCCAAACAATAGGGGCCAAGGACCGAGCCCTGTGGGACACCACTTGTGACCGGCTTGGAGTCTGACACAGCGCCGCAACTCTAACCCTGTGGGTTCTGTCCTTAAGCCAGTTTGCAACCCATCTTGTGACATATGGGTTTACATTTAAGCTGGTAAGTTTTTCTACAATACCCGAGTGGGGTATTGTGTCGAAAGCCTTGCAAGGTCAAGGTAGGCTGTATGGACTGCCTTTCCCTCATCAATGGCCTTGGTGACTATTTCAAGAAGTCGACCAAGTTCAAAAGGCATGATCTTCCCTTGACAAAGCCAAACTGGGTCGGGTCCAATGTCTGCAAGTCCCTATATCTTTGTTTATGAGCTCCATTATGATCCTCTCCATAGCTTTGCAGACTAGACTTGTTAAGCTTATGGGGGTAATTACCAGGGTCCGTAGAGGCGCCACCTTTGTGGAGTGGGACCACAGTTGCCGACGCCACTCCTTGGGCACGTATCCTGTGGTAAGGCTGAGATTAAACAGCTGCCTTATGTGCGGTTTAATTCCTCATTTAGCTCGTGTAGCACACAGCCGGGGACACCATCCGTCCCATTGATGCTGTGTTTTTAGCTTTAGAGAGAGCAGCTTTCACCTGCGCATTTGAGATGTCCGGGAGGCTACACTCGGCTGGGATAGTTATCTCTCCTTTAGGGGCGTGAAGTTTGCACTGAACCTGTCTGCCAGTATGTTGGCAATGTCTGTGGGTTCAGTGATTTTTGTATCATTTTGGACTAATTCTGAGCATATCTGTGAGTTTCCACTCAGGTTCCTAACATAGCTGAAAAAGGCCTTATGATTGTCCTTTGAATCCATGGCAATTTTTCTCTCAAAATTGGCCTTAGTTGATTTTATGAGTGCTTGTATTTTTTTACTAATAATGATCAGGGGTGACTTCCCTTTTATGGATTTTGTTCTATCATGTAATAGTTTTCTCCTCTTATTGTAAAGTTTGTTAATGGCTGGGGTCCACCAGACTGGACGCTTGCCCTTTGTGGAAAGAGTCTTGGTTTTATTTGGGATTGCCTGATCCATGCAGTCCTGGAGGTGTTCATAGAAGGCATTTGTAAGGGCTTCCGCAGCTTGGGTTGTGGTTTCCTCTGACTCAGGGGCCTTGAAGGATACCACACCAGTCTTGAGTAGTGTGAAGTTTGCTTTAGAGAAGTTCTTCACTATGGTCTTTTTGTTTGGGGTGGGGGGATGTGGATTTCCAGTGAGATTAGTTTATGATCAGATCTCACCAATGAGGGATATACTTCCGGTGTGGAGCATTTTGTCCCCATGTTTGTGACAATGAGATCTAGTATATTTTCTCCTCTCGTGGGAACAGTGACTAGCTGTTCCATGGCATTTGAATTTATGAACTCCAGGAACCGTTGGGCTAGAAAGTTAGGGCTTGAGTAATGTTCCCAGTCTATATTCGGGTAGTTGAAGTCACCCAATATGATGGTGTTTGGAGATACATTTATACCCTCCAGTGTCTTCAGGAAGGCTGTGTGGGGTTCCTGAGTTTGAGAGGGTGGCCTGTAGCATGCTACAATTTGTAGAGCAGTTTTGCCTATTGTTAGTTGCACCTGGATGGTTTCCGAAGCTTCATGCGTTGCCACCAACCTGGAGGTGTGAGTATCCTTTATGAATATGGATACACCCCCTCCTTTTGTGGAGTGGTCCGGGTTTTGGGGCCGGAACGCATGATATGAGGTAAAACCTAATAGTGCCGGGGACTAGCCCTTCTCAACAGACTGTGGCTATCCCTGTTTCTTCACCAGTTCCTCCTCCGACTCTACCACCGTGTTCGGAGCCGGAGCTTGTTGGGGCTCGAATCGTCGGAATGTCAGTGCTGATACTACATCTTTCGGCTCCCTTGTCAGCTCCAATCTCTTAATTGATTCCGTCCTTGGAGGGATCCAGGCGCCGAGACTCCCTCGAAAAACCAAAGGAAAAAAAGTAGAATCCACAAGTCCACAAATCCACATAAACTTTATTTGGTGGAAAGCCGAGACTCCCTCATTGGCTCCGAGGGGGTGAGTGGCATCGGACCCTTGTCCAACCCCGTTTTCCCTCTCGGGGCCTCGGCGCAGGTGAGCTCGGCCCCGACATCGGCCTCGAAGCCGCCTCTCTCGGTACCGGAAGGGGTTCACATCTCTTCTGAGCTGGGACCCTCTTCTGTGCCTGGTAGGGACGCCTTTGAAGTCATGAGGAGCGTGCTGACTCCGGTGTCGGCTCCGCGATAGACCCCTTCGGCTCCTCCCCTCATGGTGCCTGTGTCAGTCTCTGTCCACCCTCCTGACCCCAAGCGTGGAGAACAAGCACTCCAGATAGCCCCATTGGGTGTATCTTCCTCTTCTGAGGCCTCTCTTGATCACTCAGAGGAGCCCCCTCGGAAGAGAAAATGTAAGAGGAAGCATGTTGACTCCCCCGAGTCAGTCACCTCTGACACCTACTTGGAGGATTCGGAAGGGTCCCTAAGGTCCCCCTCTGAGGATGTCTCCTTCTCAGACATCCTTGAGATCCTTAAGCAGAGGGGGAAATGGACTGCCCTTAACCCTTCCGAGGATGAGTCTGTGTATCTGGACGTATTTGGTTCTCACCCTTCCACCTCCTGGGGGTGTCTGCCTTTCGACCCGCTCATGAAAGTAGTGGCTCGGAAGGCATGGACGGCCCCGGACACAGTGGAACCAACTCCCCGCAGGCCCACAAAATTCATTACAGCCCCGTCCGACAAACAGTTTCTTACAAAGGGGGTGTCCCTGTTCATGCCATGGTGGTTGCAGCAGCCACTAAGGAGTTGGCTGACCTTTCAGTGTCTGTCCATCCACCTAATAAAGAATCTAGGACAATGGACAGGTACGGGAAGGGGATGTTTTCTTCAGCGACCTTTTCCATGCGGTCGCTGAACTATCTGTGCCATTTCACTCACCTTCAAAGAGATCTCCTTAAGGAACTGGGTGATACCCTTCAGGATCCATCTGCTGCGGGGTCTCAGGAAAATATCAACTCCCAGCTGGCGACCCTTAATTCTATAGTCAACTCCTCCATGCAGCTCATTTCTTATGCAGCCGATGGGGCGAGTAGAGCAGCAGGCACAGGTGTGGCTTTGAGAAGACATGCCTGGATGTGGTTATGTAACTTTGCTGACCCCTTTAAGGCTTCCTTCAGCAATACCCCATTTGATGGTTTGGCTTTGTTCGGACCACAGGTGAAGGATACCCTTACCAGGTGTGAGCAGGAAGGCAAGACTCTCTCTGTCGTGGGAGTCCATTTTTCTACTCCCTCTAGACCATACCCTAAAGGTCAGAAGAGTGGAAAAATGTGGTTTCGCAAACCCCAAGGAGTCGTGTCTGACACACGTGGTGAGTTTCCCTCCAGGGGCAGAGAAGGGAACAACAACAGATGCTGCCCGAAGGGCAGAGGGGGTCCGCAGTATCAGGGTAGCAGGGAATCTTTCTCTGACAAACCCTTTCAGCACCCCTGAGGGGCTGCCCACTCTTTGAGGCAGTCGGGGGAAGATTGTCACTGTACCCAGAAGCCTGGCGACTCCTCACACAAGACAAATGGGTACAGTCTATCATATCCGAGGGTTACAAAATCCCCTTTGTCCACACCCCCATGCAAACAAACAGGTCCCTTCCAGATGTTCCACCCGGTCTAAGGGAACAAGCAGTACTAGAAATTTCAAAACTGCTAGAAAAAAGTGCCATCCAGCCAGTCCCAGCAGACCACCAAGGATCTGGGATTTACTCCAAGTTCTTTTTGGTACCAAAGAAAACAGGGGACTGGAGACACATTTTGGATCTCAGCAGGTTAAACAAATCTGTTCAAAGAATGAAGTTCCGGATGGTCACGCTTCAGTCCATTCTACCCTTTTTGGGTCCGGACATTTGGATGTGCTCCATAGACCTTCAGGATGCATACTACCATATCAGAATGAACAGACGCTTCAGGAGGTTTCTCCGCTTCCGGCTGGGAGCCAGTCACTATCAATTCAGAGCCCTGCCCTTTGGTCTCACCACAGCCCCCAGGGTGTTCAAATGCATGGCAGTGGTTACGGCTCACCTGAGACGGTGAGGATTCCAGGTGTTTCCATATCTAGACGACTGGCTCCTAACTGCTTCCACCAGGCATCAGCTAATCCAAGCCAGGGATTATACCATCCAAACTTGCTCCGAGCTAGGTATCCCTATAAACTTTGAAAAGTCTGCATTGTCACCTTGTCGATCTATAACCTTTATATGCACCATATTAAATTCAAAAGAACTGTCGGCAAAACTTCCATTAGAAAGAGTATTAGACATTCGCCGACATGTTCAAACGTTACTACAGTGCAAGAGAATTCAGGCCAGATTTGTACTGAAAACCTTTGGTCTCATGGCAGCAGCAATCACATTACTTCCCCTGGCTCGTTTTCACATGCGGATTCTTCAATGGATTTTTACCCAATGGTCCTTTCAACAGCTTCCGATGTCTCACAACATAATAATCACCCAATCATGCAAAGACCACCTTTCTTGGTGGATGGTCTCCCCTCAAGTTTTTCAGGGCAGACAGTTTGTCCTTCCTCCTCTGGTTGCCATGGTGACAACGGATGCCTCCCTGATCGGATGGGGTGGGCATTTTCAGGGCAGGACTGTCCAGGGCACTTGGCAACCCCTAGAGTACCATCTGCACATAAACGTCTTGGAGATGAGCGGTACTTTTAGCGTTGCAAGCTCTTCGGGACTCTCTACCTACCGGGACTATTGCAGTTCAGACGGACAATATGTCGGTAGTGTGGTACATCAACAAGCAGGGTGGAACCAGGTCCTATCCCTTATGTCGAGAAGCACTCAGACTCTGGCAGTGGGCAATCTCCTCTCAGTGGTTTCTGATAGCAATGCTCATCCCTGGGAAGTCCAACGTCATAGTGGACAGGCTAAGCAGAGCAATCCTTATGCCTCACGAGTGGTGTCTCAATCAGTTAGTAGCGGACAAAATTTTCCGCGGATGGGGTCAACCTTGCTGTGACCTTTTTGCAACCCCTCTAAACAGCAAGTGCAGTGACTTCTTCACTCTCTTCCCCCTCCCAGGCCATTCCCCCAGAGACACTCTAGTTCACGATTGGCCCCGGGGTCTTCCCTATGCATTCCCTCCTTTTCCCTTAATTCCAAAACTGATTCAGAAAGCGACCGCTTTGGGATCCAGGATGATCCTCATTGCTCCTTACTGGCCTCAACAAATTTGGTTCCCATTCCTGCATCGTCATCTGCTGGAGCAGCCCTGGAATCTGGACCCAGTGCCAGACCTCTTAATCCATCAGTCGGGCAGGCTGCACCAATCCCTTCAGTCTGTCAACCTCACAGCTTGGTTGCTCCACTTCCAACCTTAGCCAGGCTTCCACATATTTCTCAGCCAGTGTGTGAAATCATACTTTCTTCGCACAAACCTTCTACTAGGAAGACTTATGCTAGTAAGTGGAAACATTTTTATTTCTGGGCAGAGGCTAGAAAGATGGACCCCTTTACAGCCCCTGTCCATAATGTTTTAGATTTTTTGGCGGAATTTTTTCGAGCAGGTTCCTCATCTGCCACCATTAGGGTCCAATTGGTTGCTATTGCAAATTTTCACGTTGACCTATCAGAGTCCAGTATCATGTCCCACAAACTTTGTAAGGCCTTTCTTAAGGGGACTATTTTATTTAGACCCCCAGTTAAAGATCCACCCGTGGTATTTGAACTTGATATTATCTTCATTGATTCTCCCTCCTTTTGAGCCTGCAGTTTCTTGTTCCTTAAAGTTACTCTCCAGGAAGACTCTTCTTAGCAGCCATCACCTCAGCCAGAAGAGTATTGGAACTTCAAGCCCTTTGTATTCATCCTCCTTATCTTATTTTTCACAAAAATAGAGTTTCACTCAGGACTAATCCTTCCTTTTTACCCAAAATACCCTCAGAGACAAATCTCAATCAGGCTATTGATCTTCCTGTCTTTTTTCCTAATTCAAACAGAGCTGCAGAAAAGTTGCACTATTTGGACGTTCACAGGCAATTACATTTTTATTTGGATAGGACCAAACAATCAAGAAAGTCAGATCAACTCTTCCTGTCCTGTGCTGAGGGCAAGCAGGGCCTGCCAGTTTCTAAGGTAACCTTGTCCAGGTGGCTGGCCTCTATTATTACCTTGATCTACCAACTGAGATAAAGAACTCCCTACAAAACCAAAAGCTCATTCCACCAGAGCATTGGCTACATCGGTAGCTTTTCAGGCTAGACTTCCAATGGAATCTATTTGTACTGCAGCCACATGGGCCACTCCTCATACCTTCATTTCGCATTACAAGTTGGATATGGCCTCCAGGAGTCGAGCTGATTTTGGTTCCACTGTGCTCAAGAGTCTGTTTCGATGAGCCACCCAGGGCTAAGGTGCTAGGGACGCTGTCCCATCCAGCAAGAATGAAGGCGAGATAGACATCTTAACATTAAGAAGTTATGTACCTACCATAACGTTCCATGTTAGTTGTCTTCATCTCACCTTCTTTCTTGCGTCCCACCCTCCATCCCCCTAGCCTGGTTAGGACCGCGAAGAATCCCTTTTGAGGCCTTCTTCCTATGGTTGACCTTTTTTTTTTTTTAGGTTACGTCCTCCACTGTTTGTAGCACTGTAGGTAAACCGTTGGTGGGAACAGGTGTGTTTTTTCCATGGTGTTAGCTCTTCCAAACGAGATCTGGATATCTGACGCCTAGCATTGTGGGATAAGGGGAAGCCTCGAGCCAGTAAATAGCTCTCGAGCTTTAGTAAAAGACCAAGTCGGAGCAGAGGATCGGCTCCGAACCCATCCAGCAAGAAAGAAGGCGAGATGAAGACAACTAACATGGAACGTTATGGTAGGTACATAACTTCTTATTCACAGCACACCTCTTCTGTGTTTTGCAGTCCGACCATGAACATCCTTCACAGTTATTCAGATCTCGGTCATAAAATGTAATGAGATTAACAATATGGGCAAATGTTTAATTTGGTAGTATGTCTAAATATTAATGGCAACATAGTGTCCACTTAGATACTCACAGGCTGGCAGATTCTGGTGTATAGACATGAGGAAGACATCTCACTTTTGTACTTTAACTTTAAAGTTGATCCTGCAAGTTGCCTTTACCTTGAACCTCTTCAGATAAGTCACCATTACCTGTTGGGATATTTCCTTTTGAAAATGAAAGGAAGTTTCTTGACCAGCTTTGCAAAAAGGTCTATGCTTTAGCAGTTAGAATCAGTAGTTATCTTGTTCATGTGATAACATAGAAAAACTTTTTAAACAAAAAACATCTTTATTGAATTATCCCTTATGACATAAGCAGTCATACATTTGTATAATTGAAAACAAACCATATTGACATTTTCAGTTGCAAACATTTTACATCAAATAGTCTTCTATAAAGTCATTGTCAATCGAATGTTACATAGCTCATTCAGTTCCTGCATTTCTTTAAACCTCATTCTTCCAAAACATTCTACATGTATTGTTCCCAGATTCCCCGAAGTCCCATTTGTTTATATAATTTGCTCCTACCCTTCTCTAAAGATCCCACTTACAGTTTTTTTCCTCTCTGTTACTATACCCACTATTGCTACAGTTGGTTTAGACTTTGATTTCCATTTTCTAGTAATTGCTTTTTTGACAGCCACCAGAATTAAACTCGGCAAGGCCTTACTATGTCTCGGCAATTCAGATTCTGTACCACAGCTCTGGTATAGATGCAGAATAATTTAAATAAGATGAAATGCATCAGCAAAAAAACATTGGAGAGAAGGAATTCGTATACTAAAGTATTCAAAAGATGTAATGGCTAGGGCAGCAGTGACGAGCATGTTTAGTTAGGAGACATGCTGTGGTGAGGTCATGGAACTTAAAGATATAAAATCTCGGGCATTAGAAGCTGCTGTGGAAAGTAATTATTTGTCAGTCAGACTTACTGCCATAATGAAACCATTATATGAAAAGGGTAAACATTTCCTTATCTTAGCCAGCTTGCAGTATGACTGTTCTACAGGAAGTACCCAGCTTGCAGAAATATAGGACATGTCCAACAACCACAGTCCATTAAACATGATAAATATGACCAAACATGATCTCATCATTCCCAGACAGGAATGGTAGCAAAGAACATTTTTGGAAGAATTCTGTTCTTGGGACTTGAATACTGATAGAGCTTGAGAGAGCATCTAACTTTAATATATTATTTCATGCAATTTCTTATGTTAAGCTCATTCCTGTTTATGATTTGTATAACTATTATTTCACATGTTCTTATAGACAAAAGCTATTTCATAACTGATGCCTTTTTATAAGAATGTATGGTTATCTTAACTGAACAGTACCATTTACATAAATTCAATATTTAAATTATTACCCTTTTTTCCTGAATCAGCAACCTTAAATTATAATACCTAAATGGACATACAAAAAGTTTTTGGGTGGTAGTTGTGTTGTTAAACATTTGTTATTACCTTTAGCAAAGGCAAATTGAGCCACAGTTACCATTTACTGACCTGTAAGGTAAAATTTTCAAATGGATTGGATTTCCTATTACTAGATATTAATAAACAAGACATTTCTGAGTTATGCAGTGTACCACTACCTACACAAAAATGTATTGCAGAAAAATAAAAATCAAGATATACCTGCATCACTTAGAACTACACTGGATTTTAATGCAGCCATGATTCACATAATTTATTCTAGGTAGCGTGTAAAGATGAATACCAATATTTAGCCATTTGCAGGTACCAGATGTGACATTTGATTAACTATTTACTCATTCCAATTCTATCATACCTTAAAGAACAAAGGTAAATATTTCCAAAGCTTGTACATATAATTTCTTTTGGCTCCCCCACAGCTGACCATCAGCTGCTTTCATTACCTGTCCTCACCTTCAATGTCTACCGGACTTGACCTCCTCTGGACTGAGTCTGACCACATGCAGAGCTGGTGAGGAGATTTTGAGAACCTGGGGCAGCATCATACATCTGCCAAGGGAGTGTTTTCCCTTTAAGACCTAAACCCCACTTACGATCCAAAGAGCTAACATACAAGTGGATCACTGAGTGCCCTCCACATGTCAGAGTGCAAGTCAGCCAAAGCCCAGTCCCCCACCCTCATTGTAGAAGGTGCTCCCATGAATCTCTAACCTCCTCCAGGAATCAGCCAGAGAGGTGTGCCCAAGCATGTGCCTTCCCTTCAGGACTGGTGTGTCCATCCTCCCTGCCTGTACCATCAACCTTCTAAGTCACTAACTCAACTTGAGTACCTAGGCCATATTAAGGGCATTATCCCCTCTACACTGCTGGCATATGATCTAATATATCAAATTTATTCAAGATTGTTTTTTTTTTCTTTGCTATGGAATATACAGAGAGCTCATCCTGTGAATATTTTAGAGTATTGCTTAAATTGTAATGCTTTTATCACTGAATTACTTAATATTGTTAATATCAACATGTTAACTACACTGCTTATTTTATGACAGCATCATCTTTTTTGACATTTTTTGCAGCCCAGACGAACTCAAAAGTCCAAAATCTTGCTACCAGATACATCTTTCATTGTATGACCTTCATATAAACCCATTTCATGTATTTGATGATCCTTGTTTTCTATATTACATATGTGGTGCATGGAGAGCCGTGATAAAAAGACAAACTCAGTGTTTCTCTAATGTGAGACCTGATGGCAACAGCACTTAGGGGGGGTGCTTTACAAAAGTTTGTCACAGTCACATAAGCACTGCTGTGACTTGAGTTTTGCAGTAGATAGTGTCAACCAGCAAAGAACAGTGACATGGGGAAAAAAAGCCTTTTAAACCTATTCTAACTCCACTTTGCCATCATTATAAATAAAAGGTGTGGCAGAACAAAGCATTTAGCAGGTTTTAAAAGATGTTTTACCTTCTGCCAGAGAAGTACTTCATTTCTGCCTTCTGATCTGTCAACTGTCCTTGATTTTGCCTCATATTTTTACATTTTTCTCTCATAAAATCTTTGATTGTCTGGTAAATCACCAAGGATTGCAGTCAGTCCATAATTCCAGATATTAGGGTTTCCTTTTCATGCTACTTATTGTTTTTGCATCTGGTCGAACATGGAGCAGATAGTGCTCTGTGCACCACAAAGAATTATGATCGTGTTCCCAATCAGAGCCCTTCTATGTTCTCAGCACAGATGCAAAGATTCATCTCTAAAGCTTCACTCTAAAAGTGAATTTCATGTCATCCATGTCTTGAACATATAATAAATAGGTTGTGATCACAGATCTGATCATAATCCTCTTTATTATACTTTATTTTACCTCTGATAATCAACCTGGTTATATGGATTATTTTGTATGGTTAAGGATCTGATGTTTATGTGGTCTTTTTGGTCCATGTTTTATGCAATAGTAGTCATACTATGAAGGACATATACTGCTACTGGCCTGGATAACTATTTAGCATCTTTTCACCTCCTGGGGGAAATATATGATACTTTTTGGGAATCTTCACAAATGTTATGCTGTGCTGTAACAGTGATCATCCCCAAAAAAGGTAGTATAATTCTGTAAGGTACTTGCCATAACAGTAGATCTTCGGGGACAAATCATTGCATTTATAAAGCTACCTACCCCCCCCCCCAACCAAATGCCCTGTTGCTAATTTTGTAAAATGTTGTACTTGCATTTGCTATTAAATCTGTTAAGTTACTGATGCTACTCTTTTACTGTGTAGGGATCTTAGTTCATTTTTACTTAACAGTAAGATTGTTTTTATTTATTAGACAGTTTTAAAATTATTATTTGTAGCAAATTAGATACTAACTGGCAGAGTTTGAGGTATAACAGTTTGTGTTCTGAAGCTCTGAAAAAATTAAGCAAAATTTTGCAGGAAGTGCAAAACTGTGTTGCACATTAAAAATGTTTTTTGTGTGGGGTGGGCAAGCCACACCCCACATTCCACTACATCTATATAAATGCCAGGATTATTGTACCTTGGAGAGGGAGCAATTCATCGAGATACAATCGTTTGAAACTTGGTATATATTTCCGCCAAATTCACTTAATTCCTTGTAGTTTTGGGAATCACAAAATGTTTGATTTCTAAAATACAATGGGAACTCATACTAACTTAGTATTAATAGTCTGTTATTTTGGATATATTGCAATATTTTCATATTCTATAGCAATCTTAGATGCTATTTTACTTTATAAAATTGTTTTATTGCTAGTATTTCCATTTTACATAAGAAAATGTCAATTTCTATGCAGCAACCTACTTTGACTTCTTTATTTGTTATTAAGGATAAGACAAAACTATATTTGGGTATACTTTGTCGACCACAAAACATTGACATGTTGCTATGCATGCACTGAGCAGTAACCTTGGTGTCTACAAAATTAAAACAAAAAAAGAGATGAAAACATTGTTTTTTGCAGGGAGTAAGCATCCCATACACACTGATCTACATTATATATAATTAGTATGTGCTGTCTCTTTAAGAAGCATATCAAGGACTGAACGTGCACATATAAATACCAGGCAAGTGTTATACCCAGTGCCATTTTGAGAGTGAGCATGTATTATTGTAGTAGTTAGTTTGTATATAGGTTACTTAATTTAAAGTCAGTAAACTTCTATTGTGATGTTTGTATATAATAAAGCTGTTTGAACAGAACCCACAAAGACTCTTCTATTGTGTCCCAAGTAGGAGAGTGACATGGTGTCAGAACCAAGATCACAGAGAATGATATTCAGAGCCATGAGGTGAGGTGCAGAGATGGCAGTGAAGGTAAACTAAGAGAAACAAGCACGAAAAAGAGCCAGAAAAGATTCAAAGGTAGGGAGAATTTGCACCAACTGCTTATTTTATAAAAAAGACAGAACAGGCCATTACAAGGGCACAAACTACATTATTAAGCAAGCGGGAGGCACAAAAGGTTTATTAACTAAGCACAATGTTTAAAATTAAGATATTTGACAAAACAATTATCAGAAAAGCAAAAACGAGCATATTTAACACAAAAGTATGTTTACAGTAAAACGAGCACAAGAAAAGTTCAGTGGGCATGAAGAAAGATTAAACAAGCAAAATGAATATAAGGGCAAAAAGGGCACATTAAGCATAAATAAAGCAAGGCGACCATGTTTTTTGGCATAACTACGACATTGTATTGTATCAAGGGCATAACTAGAGTTATTCAAAGTGTGCTTATTACTGTGTACGTATTTCAGAGAGTTATCTGTGTGCAAAGTGCAACTGTTTTATGAAGTACAGTCAAAGTATCCACCAGAAACAAAAGATAAAATCCCCAAGGAATAAACTGTGCCTGCAAGCCAAAGACCAATGTAACTGAATATAACAAGGCACAGAAACACAACTGGAAGCATAAAAAGTTTAAAAATGTAATAAGGTAAGCAGTTTCAAACCAAATACACTTTTAATACATTCACATTAATTCAAAACAACCAATGAGACTCAAAGAAAGGAGGAAGAAACCTGACTTCAGCTTGTATTATTTAAAGAGACATTGTGCTTTTAGTGCAGGCTTAATAGAAACTCTGTCATTTAGACCTGGGTATTTATCAGTTTGCCATAATATAATCCAATGCAATTCTCTGGTTTCAGTAAAGTTTTTAACATCACCACCACATATTTTTTCAGAAATAGTTTCAACAACTTGAAATCTAAAGCTGCGTTCGTTCTTATTCTGCATACAATATCTGGCTAGCGCATTCTTAGTGTTGCTATTCTTAATACTATAAATATGTTCCCTGACTCATTTCATCAGTGACCTGTTGTTTTTTCCTGTATAGAAACAGTGACGAACTATGCATGTCGCCAAATAGATCAAATTCCTCATTTGACAATTAACTTTAACCTCAACTTTATACTCAAAACAAGTAACTGGATGAATAAAACATGATGTATTAATAAACATACAACCATTGCATGTAATACATTGACTGGTGCCTATCCTGCCACCACCATATCCACTTTCTTTTTTTATAACATAGTTGTCTTTTAAGAGATTTCTTATTCTTAAAAACAAAATTTGATCTAGGGCCAATGACCTTTGAAATATTATTATCCAGACTCAATATAGACCAGTTTGACTTAATGATATTCATTATGCTAGTCATAGCATTGGTATAAGATAAAGACAAGTTATTCCTACTACTAATAGCTTGTGTTTGGTGATGAATTTGTGTCTAAAATGGATGGTGTGATGGACAATATCAGTTCATATGAACAGCAAGTTAAAATACAAAAGCAAAAGAAGTTAAAGAGACACTGTTGATTTCAAACAGGGGAATGTATTTACTTGGCCGAGGAACAACATGCCGAGTAGTAACTTGGTTATTACAACTTCTGAGAGCAGTGAAATTAGTGCTGCTAACACTGCTTTTTTTATAGACACACCATCCACTTCTCATTCTACTATGGAGAGTTCTTTAGCCACTCCTGGCCTTACCAAACTGCCAGATGCCAGGAGAAAAATAACCAACCAGAAAATAGCCTCCAACACTTTTTTTTACCATTACCGATCAAACGGAAAGATCCTGCACACCAGCCTCGCACACACAGCAGAGGAGGGAAGAGGCACTGGCAAGAAGTATCTCAACGAATGATAGAATGTGGCAAGAGAAAACCAATTGTTAAGGTTTTCTTTGAAATATTATATATTAACAGCTGCCCAGATGTTGCTTTTAAGCCATGGTTTAAGTTTTATTCCTGCACAAGGCTCTCAGTTTACAGAGACAGTTACTGACAATAAAAAGTTTGCATGTAATGTAATGTTAAGAATGTTATACTGTAATAATGATGAAGCGGTTTCTAGTTTTAGGAAACCCGGCACTTTTCAGCCAAATTTGCATCCATTATTGGATACTTTTTGTAAAAATAAATGTGAACATGATTTGTTGCAATAGTGGCTTGCTTAAAAGAAAGTTTAGTAGTTTGGGCGCTTCAGAGAAAGAAGCGCTAGTGTCTTTACAACAAGATGGTGACATTATGATAAAAAATGCTGACAAAGGTGGCAGTATTATTGTAATGGACAATGACTATTATTTTAATACTGTTCTCTCTACTTTTCTTGATGAGAATGTATATGCCCGAATTGATTTTGATGTGATAGATACTATGAAAGCTGAAGTTGATGCTGCCTTATCTGATTATTATTGTGGTCACATTATTACTAGTGAATTGTATACCTATTTATCCGTTGAGTTTCCTTTGATCCCAGTTTTTCATGGACTCCCAAAAATACATAATGCACTGCAACCCCCATTTAGAGCTATAGTTTCCGGAAGTGGCTGGCCTACCAAGCCCGTCTCTATATATATATATATATATATATATATATATATATGTATATATATATATATATAGAAAAAAATTTGAGACCTTTATTAGATAAACAGGAACAGGTTCTGAGAGATAGTAAACAGTTTCTTGAAGATTTATACAGGTACGGCATAAATGGGAAGCTGAGAGATGGCTGTTTGCTAGTAACCATGGATGTTGTATCGCTATTTACTGCTATTCCCCTTCTTTGAGAATTTCTATGGTACAGGATTTTCTTGTTAAAACCAGTGAATACACTCTAAGCAAAACTGATCTCATTTGTATGTTCTTGGAAATTGTGTTAGAAAAGAATGTTTTTCTTTTTGAAGGGCACTTGTTTCTACAGAAGGTTGGCATAGCTATAGGCAAACCCTGTGCCAATAGCTACGCCAACATAGTTATGGCTGAATGGGAGAGAAATTCTCTGTTAAACTCAGATGAATATGCTCCTTTAGTTAGTTTCTACAGGAGATTTGTAGAATTGTTTTTTTGTGAGGGGGGCATTAAAGACAGCTTATGTCATTTCTTAGTCAGCAAGAGTCTACTACAGCTTTTCTTAAATTTACATATAGGTTTTCCATCAGTGAAATAGATTTTCTTGATGTACTAGTTAGTATTGATACAAATAGGAATTTTCAAACTAAACTATATAGAAAATCCTGTAGAAGAAATGCCATCCTACATAGGGATAGCATGCATCCTCGCCATATGTTCTGGAATGTATATTCTGGAATGTTATCAAAGGTCAAACTGAGAATGTCTCAACTGAACAACTGTGATGATGCTTTCAGGAAAGATGTTCAGATGCTTAGGAAAGAATTTTATGAAAGGGGGTATAAGGCATGTGAGACTGAAATGAGTATTTGCATGGGAGCTATGTACAGGGAAGATAAGGCAAGACCATATTTTTCAAATCAGGTTTTTGAGGCCAAGTCTTCACAGGCTATTAGTAGTAGGAATAATTTGTCTTTATCTTTATTGTATACCAGTGATATGACTGGCATAATGAATATCATTAAGTTGAATTGGTCTATATTGAGTCTGGATAATGATATTTCAAAGGTCATTGGCCCTAGACTGAATTTTGTTTTTAAGAATAAGAAATGTCTTAAAAGACAACTATGTTATAAAAAATGTGACACAAAAAGAAAGTAGACATGGTGGTGGCAGATAGGCACCAGTCAATGTCTTACATGCAATTTTTGTATGTTTATTAATACAGCAGCATGTTTTATTCATCCAGTTACTTGTTTTGAGTATATATTTGAGATTAAAGCTAATTGTCGAACGAGGAATTTGATCTATTTGGCGACATGCATAGTTTGTCACTGTTTCTATGTAGGAAAAACCAACAGGTCACTGATGGAGTGAGTCAGGGAACATATTTATAGTATTAGGAATAGCGACACTAAGAATGCGCTAGCCAGACATTGTAAGCAGAATTTGAATGAACACAGCTTTAGATTTCAAGTTGTTGAAACTATTTCTGAAAATATATGTGGCGGTGGTGATAAAATCTTTACTGAAACCAGAGAATTGTATTGGATTATATTATGCCAAAATATTATGCCAAGCTGATAAATATCCAGGTCTAAATGACAGGGTTTTTATTAAGCTTGCACTAAAAGCATGATGTCTCTTTAAATAATGCAAGCTGAAGTCAGGTTCCTTCCTCCTTTCTTTGAGTCTCATTGGTTGTTTTGAATTAATGTGAATGTATTAAAAGTGTTTTCTGATGCAGTTTTTTATATGGTGTGATGAAGCACTATTATTTGGTGTGAAAGCACTTACTATTACATTTTTAAACTTTTTATGTTTCTAGTCATGTTTCTGTGCCTTTTTTTATTCAGTTACAGTCAAAGTATAGCCATTTCAATAAGTTTATTGTTCTGGGCGTGTCTATTCACAAAGTGCTACTATTACATAATGTTTCTTGTGCTGTAAAGAATTGCCTAGCAAGGTACCGACATTTTGCAGAAATTTCAGTGTGCTGTGTACAGTTTATTCGCAAAGTGCAATTACTTCGAAACTTTATTAACTCTAAGCTTCTCTTGCCCAGTTCATTTGCCTCGTACAGTTATTTGAAATGTTTCTTATACTGATGAGAGGTGATTTCTTGCAGTACAGTAATTTCAAGGGTATTACAGTGCCTGAGAGACTTATTTCGCAAAGTTCAGTTATAAGAGGCTCATTGTGCTATTGAGCAAAGTTACAAGTACTGGCATAAATTTCTGCATATGTGTATGTGTTCATGCTTATTTGCAAAACCCTTCACTGGTATGTGTTAATATGGCAGATTGATTTCAAAAGCTCTTACCACTTGTGTTTGATCAGAATGTTGCAGAGAATTGGAGAATATTTGAGCAAGAGTACAATATTTTTAAACAAGCAGCTTATCCAGATAAAGATGCATGCACAAGGCATTCATTTTGCTAAACTTAGCTGGGTCAGAGGCCATCGAAAGAGAGTGTTCAGTTGTGTATGCACCAGCAGTATATGAAGGAGAAGAATCATCATATTGTTGTACAGGCTGAATCTAGGGAAGACCCCGAATGTTTGAAGGGCAAATTCAGAGAAATGTGTAACCCCAGACAAATATTACATCAGAGAGGTATTTGTTTTACACGAGATCAGAAACCAGGGGAAACATTTGCACCTTATGTAACTGACCTGAGAAACAAAGCTAAAATGTATCGGTTTGGTGACTTTAAAGATGAATTAATGAAAGACTGGCTCGTGTGTGGTATTAATAGTGCTGCTGTGAGAAAGATTTTGCTTTGTGCTAGTGATTTAATAAGTAAAGCCACTGAGATTTTTCAAATCCATGAAGTTACAGAAAAACACACAAGTATGCTTGCAAGTGACAAGAGCATGGTTTCAGTAGGCTGCAGAGCAAATGTAGACAGCATGCAACATGTGGCAAACAGGAATAGGCCTACTAAGCACATGGCAGCCACAGCCCTTGCTGGCTCACCAGGGGGAACCACATAGTTTTCCAGCAAGTTCTAAGGCTAGTTCAGTTAAAGGAGCATGCCTAAAGCAGTACAACCATGAATTAGCAAAACCTAAGTCCAGCTTTATTGTTAACTGTCGCCATTGTGGTGCCAATCATGAGTCTAAATGAGAGAAATGGTTAGCATTCGGTCAGCACTAAAATGGAACCATTTCCAAAAAGTTTGCAAATCAAGTAAACCTCACGCAGTTGTATAGAAAGGTCACACAAAAAGGTATGTTGATCAAATAGGGGCATAGCAGTCAATTTTCTGTGTAGATGGTGTATCAGTACTTGGTGAAAGAGTTGATGCAGTGAATTTATTGGCAAAGAGCAAAGTGTTTTGTACAGCCCAGATCAATGGTAAATCCACAGAGCTTAAAGTAGACACTGGCTCAAAGTGCAATGTTATATCAGCAAACACTTTTGCTTGAGTGAGAACTAATAAACAACTCAATGTGGCCAGTAATGCAAAACGTGTTGCTTATGAAGGTGAAGACATTCAAACCAAAGGCTCAGTGATGCTTTCATGTTATTTGGCCAAGAACTATGACAGCTTGTAATTCTATGTAGTACGAAGACCGGTACAGTCATTAGTGGGTCTCAAAGACAGTTTGAGAATGAATCTGCTTTCTTTTACCAAAGAAGTTCATCACATAAGTGCATCTCCTAGTTCCAATTTTTCTGAAGCCATTTTCTCAGAGTATGCTGATGTTTTCAATGACAAGTTGGGCAAACTTCGAGGTGTGTACTCCATGATGTTAGACCAGTAAGAAGAGTTCCGATAGCTATGCAGGATAAAGTCAAGGCTCAGTTGGATAAAATGGTACAGAAAGGTGTAATATGCCGTTACAGAACCAACTGAATGGGTGTCGTCTATGATAGCAGCTCACAAAAAAGGCTCAGATAAAATCAGAATATGTATTGACCCAAGAGATTTGAACAAAGCATTGAAGAGACCACATCATCCAATGCATACAGTCAAAGAGGTTGCAGCTCTAATACTGAATGCCACTGTTTTTTCCTGTCTTGGACGCAAAAAGTTCATTTTGGCAAGTGATGCCTGATCGCAAATCCTCATTCCTAACCACTTTGGTACCCTGTTTGGCAGATACAGATTCCTAAGGGTGCCATTTGGAATACATTCTGCAAGTGAAGTCTTCCAGCATGCAACGGAGCAAATGTTTTCAGGTTATCCTTGTGCCATAATAGTAGATGATTTATTGGTTGGAGGCAATGATGAAGTAGCGCATGACAGAAATCTAAAGAGAGTTCTAGACAGAGCACGTGAAGTAAACTTGAAGCTCAGTCCTCTGAAGTGCAAATTCAGACTTCCAGAAGTTACATATGTAGGTCATTTATTTACCAGTACTGGCTTGATACCAGTCCTGTCTAAGCAAGCAGCTGTTCCTGAGATGTCAGCACCAAACAACGTTCAAGCTCTATAGTGTTTCCTAGGCATGGTCAGATGTTCATCGTGTTACACTGCTGCAGTCATCACACTTGGGTTATCTGCCGTCAGGCGGTCCCGCAACCGGCCTGAGTTCCAAAGTCTTGGTCTGGCGTCGGCTGCGGTCGCTTCTTCCCTGACGTCAGTGCGACAGGGGTATAAAAGAGGCAGCGGATGCCATTTTCTTCAGTCTTTCTTGCCGCACGGTGCCAGAAGCCGTTCACAAGTGCCGCTCGGCCGACTCCTGAGATTTTCTAATCGAATTTCAGACCGAAGTCTTCAATAAAGCTAAGTACCCCGTTGGGGAATCTTTTCTTGCCTCAGACCGCTGTCAGAAAAAGTTAATAATTGCGTTTCTTGTGGGAAGCAAATACCTCATAAGGATTTTCATTCTTATTGTATTCCTTGTCTAGGCCCAGACCACGATGTCACAGGTTGTCGGTTTTGTGCTGGGTTTAACAAACAAACTATTAAACGTCTGTTTGATTTCGCCCGACATTATTTTGGTAGAAAATTTAATTACACCATGCCGTCGGAGCAACCAACGACCAGGATGCATAAAAAGCGCAAAGATAAGGACAGGCAGCTGAGACCCAAACCAGACACCGAGGCCTCTGCTAGGCCAGTCGCCGGTTCTCCAGTTTTCAGTGAGGCGCCTACACAGCCCCTGATGACCGCTGATTTAGAACCCCAGGCTGCATTCGACTCCCAAGTGGAGATTGCTGGGCCTCCAGAGCCTTTATCTTTAGGCCCTTCTGACCCCATTGCTGAAGGGGATACCGGTGTAGTTGAAAGGCCTTCAGTTGCTGACGGTGTCTTCAGACCGACTACACTTACTATAAAATCCTATGCAAAGCTGAAAACTCCTTTAAAAGTAAAGAGGCCTGTACAGTAGTCTCCAGTACAAGGCCCCATGCCTAAGAAACAGATGTTTAAGATGGCTGAAGACTTAGTTACCCTAATCAGAGGTTCCCATCCCCCTCCTGACAAAAGGCCTAGACAGGAGGAGGAGTACGCTTCATCTGACCAGGTTTTCATTTCCTCAGACTCTTCTGAGGAGCAGGAATACTCCTTTCCCCCTTATGAAGACTCTGATGCTGAAGAGTCTATTCCTTCAGCATCTCCCCCAGAAGACTACTCTTTTGGGGAAACTTTACATACCATGAGGGAACATTTCCACTGGGAAGGCCAGGATTACTCTGATTCTAAGAAAAGGCTCAGAGAGTTCCTTTTACTACCCCTGCACAGACCCCTTGCTATTCCACCTGTGTTAGACATTGTGGATGTTTATTCAGAATCTAGCCTTAACTCAGATTTATTACCTCCTGCACCAGCCAAACCAGACATACTACAGAGTCTCTGACTCTCACAAATTCCTATATAAAAGCCCTGTTGCTGACCCAAAATACATTTCCCAGGGTCCCAAAGGGGTTAAGGCCTCTATTGCTAAAAATCCTGTACCCTCTGAAAGGGATTCTAGAGCACTAGACAGATGGGGAAAGAAAGTATATACCTCAGCTAGTCTAGCTACGAGGGCCTTAAATTGCCAGTTTCACATGCTGAAATATCAACAATATTTGATGTCTCAATTAAAACAAAAAATGCTCACACATACAGAACAGTCTGATTACAAGGAAATGCAAGATTTGTTGCATGCAGCTGAGCAAGTGGGAAAACGTACTTTGCAGTGTGGATTTGATTCATTGGAAGCTTCTTGTAGAGCAGCAGTAACAGGGTCTGTCATTCGTAGACATGCTTGGTTAAAAGAACAAACTTTACCTGATCATGTTAAAGCAAAGTTATTGGATGCACCTTTACAGCAGGATGTCTTATTTGGTGTGAAAGCAGAAGAGGTTTTAAAGAAAATGGAGGATAAGGCAAAATCTATGCAGACGGTCAAGGATTTTTTACAGGTTCAACCCCCTCGTTTCAGCAGAAATTGGCCAACCAAAAACTGGTCCTTTCCAACTTCTGACAGACCACAGAGGGGCAAATACAGACGCCCAAGGGGCAGAAGTCGGCCACAAGGCTCTTACAAGCCTCGACAATGGGGTGCCACAACCCAGAAAGGAGGAGAAGACAGGTCTCAAACTTTCAGAAGACAATCACAATGACTTACCCCTCAGACTACCAAGCAAATCCCTCTTGGCAGCTCCCTTGGGAGGAAAACTTGCACTTTTTGAAGGCAATTGGCTTATCATCACAAAAGACAAATGGGTCCTAAATATTGTATCTCAAGGATACAGGTTCCACTTTCACACTTTACCAAGGATAAAAGGAATGCCAAACCTGCCACCAAACCAATGGGTAGAGGCTCAAAGATAAATTACAGCTCTCATGGACATGAGACCCATTCAACAGGTTCCTACACAGGAGCAGGGACAAGGATTTTACTCAAGTCTCTTTCTGGTTCCCCGAAAGGACAAAGCCTGGAGACCCATTCTGGACCTTTCAATTCTAAACACATACCTGGAAGTACCCAAATTCAAGATGCTCACACTACAGCAACTTCTTCCCATGCTGGACAAGAAGGCTTGGCTAGTAACAGACCTCAAGGAGGCATACCTGCATATCCCTATCAGACAAAATTGCAGAAGATACCTCCGATTTTATAGCAGGTTCAACTCATTACCAATTCTCTGCACTGCCCTTTGGCTTATCTACTGCGCCCAGGGTCTTCACAAAATGCCTGGCACCAGTAATTGCATACTGCAGACAAAGAGGAATTCAAATATATCCATACCTGGACGACTGCCTTATTCAAGCAGAAAGCAAGGACATTCTTTTAAAACCTCTGGCGTTTGTAAAAAAACTACTAAGTTGCCTAGGGTACACAGTAAACAAAAATAAGTCAAAACTAGTGCCCTCACAAGAGATAATATTCCTGGGTGCCAGCTTAAATACAATGGCCCAGATGGCTTACCTCACGTCAGACAAGCAAGGACAACTGACTCAATACTTCAAAATGATGGCAACAAAGACCCAACTCCCTGCAAGAAAAATTCTGCAGGCCTTGGGATTCATGGCATCTTGCATACTACTACTACCATATGCCAAACTGCATATGAGGAAACTACAATGGTACCTGAAAAGTGTATGGACTCAACACAGCCACAGCTTGGAAACAATAATACCACTCATTCCCTGCCTTCAACAGGAATTTCTATGGTGGGCTCAGTCATGTCACCTCAACAAGGGTCAGCCTTTCACCATGCCCACAGCCGGGCAAAAAATAACAGATGCATGGGATTACGCCTGGGGAGCACACATGGCAGGAGACTGCATTCAGGGCAAATGGTCTGCAGATCAAATGCATCTCCACATCAATCAAAAAGAGATGCTAGCTGTACAAAATGCCCTAACAGCTTTCAAGGACCTCCTACATCCAGGACAACTTCTAATAAAGATGGACAACACCACAGTGATGTGGTACATAAACAAACAAGGGGGCGCACATTCCTGCCCCCTATGCAGACAAACAATGACCTTGTGGAACACAGCACTGACCTACCAAGTTCAACTACAAGCACAATTCCTGCCAGGAAAGAAAAATATATTCGCAGAACTAAGCAGAAATATCATGGATCCTCATGAGTGGAAACTAGATCCACAAGTATTCACAATGATAACTCAAAAATGGGGGAGCCCAGACATAGATCTGTTTGCCTCCCCCCTAAACCACCAACTACGGAAATTTTGCACAAGGACATACCACACACAAGCTTGGAAAGTGGACGCCCTCTCATTCAGTTGGAAAACATTAACAGTGTATGCCTTTCCTCCACTGCCTCTTCTGGCAAAGGTGCTCCTGAAAGCCAGATTAGAGAAGCCACAAATGATACTCATTGCTCCAGACTGGCCACGCCAACACTGATATCCAATATTAAGGAATATGGCTCAAGGCCCACCATGGATATTACCTCAAATTCCTCACCTGCTGACTCAGCAAAACAATCGGGTTCTACACAGCCAGCTCAAGACTTTAAATCTCTCTGCATGGCAGATTACCTAAACAACCAGTCAACACTTCTCTCTAAAGCTGTTATGGATGTCATTCTGGAGGCCAGGAGACCCAGCACCAGGAAAACCTACTCAGACAAATGGGAAAGATTCTGCGCCTGGAACCAGGCTAAAGGCCAAAATCCTCTTGTCCCAAATATTCCTCAGATACTGCAATATTTAACTGAGATGTTGCACAAAGGCCTTTTCTTTTCATCTATTAAGATCTAAGCTTCAGCTATTTCAGCTCATTACGACACGGATCCTCCTATATTTTCACATCCATTACTAAGACAGTACCTCAGAGGGGCTAAGAACATAAGACCTCCCCGGAGAGCACCAACACCAACTTGGGACCTCAATTTTGTCTTGGAAAAACTTACACTACCGCCCTTCGAACCAGCTTTTTCAGCCGATTTACAATTTTTATCATGGAAAACTGCCCTGCTGCTAGCAATAACTTCAGCACAAAGAGTCTCAGAGCTACAGGCCCTAATGGCAGTGGAGCCTTTCATCATTTTTCATCAAGACAGAGTCTCTTTATGAACTAACCCTTCCTTTATGCCAAAGGTGGTATCCAGTGTGGCTCTAAACCAAACCATTAATTTACCCACCTTTTATCCAAACCCCCAGAATAAAGGGGAAAGGCTACTACACTCTTTGGACATTCACAGACAATTATGTTTCTACTTGGATAAAACTAAGACTTTCAGAAAATCTGACCAACTCTTTGTATCCTATGCTGCAGGATCACAAGGAAATGCTATCTCAAAACAGACCATTTCAAAATGGATAGGACATTGTATCCGTTTCTGCTACACACACTATGGGAAACCTGTGCCTGGTAACATTAGGCCCCATTCCACCAGGGCTACAGCAACATCAGCAGCCTTCCTCAGAGGGGTACCAACCAAGGATATTTTGGAGGCTGCAACTTGGAGTTCAGTGCACACCTTCACCAAGCACTACCACTTACCTCTATACTCAAAAACCAGAGCTGGCTTTGCCACTACAGTTCTGCAGGGCCTACTAGCTTCTCCAAACCCTGTTTAGTACCAACCCCCCAGCCTTAGCTTTAGGATTCAACCCAAGTGTGATGACTGCAGCAGTGTAACACGATGAACATAGTACAGTTTTGTACCTACCATAAATGTAGATGTTCGAGTGTTCACACTGCTGCAGTCCAGGTTACCCTCCCACCATCCTCTCTTCTTACCTGGGTTTTTTCTATACCTCCCTTTTTATACAATCTATATGATGTATTTCTATATGGTGTATTTGCTTACAGCTGTAGCTATTGTTTTCTACTTATGTATTTTACTTAGGATTATGTATTGCCTTCCTATTTGGGGCCACCTGACATCTGGGGCAAGAAAAACTGAAGAAAATGGCATTGGCTGCCTCTTTTATACACCTATCGCACTGACGTCAGGAAAGAAGCAACTGCAGCCGACGCCAGACCAAGACTTTGGAACTCAGGCCGGCTGCGGGACCGCCTGACAGCAGATAACCCAAGTGTGATGACTGCAGCAGTGTGAACACTCGAACATCTACATTTATGGTAGGTACAAAACTGTACTTTATTTAGAGAAGTTTATATCAGACTTCAGTGAGTTGACAGCACCTTTAAGAGAGCTGATGTACAAAAATGTTACATGGTCATGGCTAGAACAGCACCAGAAGGCATTTGAAGATCTTAAGCAGAAAAATGCCACCCCACCTACATTAAGATACTATGATATAAATAAGCCAGTCAATCCCTCCTGTAATGTTTCAACATTTGGTCTTGGCACAGTTATACTTCAAGGGCCGAACAATAGCCTATGCATCTAGAGCACTTACCCAAACTGAAATGCATTATGCTCAAATTGAGAAAGAACTTTTGGCAATAGTATTTGCAAGTTCAAAGTTTCATGATTGTATTTATGGTCAAGCTATTCAGATTGAAACTGACCAACAACCTCTAGTCACTATTCTAATGAAGCCTATGCATTCAGCTCCAGCAAGATTACAAAGAATGATGCTCAAATTGCAGAAGTACAAATTCAAAATGGTCTATATAAAAGGCAAACTACTCTGTCTGATACCTTATCCAGTTCACCCAGAAATATGATGGAACAGCTTGAAGCAGAGAATTTTGACTTTGACGTGATGGCAGTGTGTAATTAATCTACCATTAGACTTGGGCTGAGAGATCATACAAACACTGGTCCAGTTTTGCAAAAGCTCAATCATTCCACTAATATTGGTTGGTCGTCAAAGCAATCTAGTGTACCACCTGGAGTGCAAACTATTTTCCTTACAGAGATGAAATGCTGATGGAACATGGCATTATTTTCAAAGGTCCTAAAATTGTTGGTCCTGCTTCTTTACAAAAATAATATATCCAGATCTGATCACTCAGGATCTGTATCCATGGAGAGAAGAGCGAGAAAACTAGTATTGTGACCTTCATTACCAGAAGACATTGATAAAGTACTTTCTTCTTTTTCAGTATGTAATAGTACTAGACCACATTTGCAAAGAGAACCACTTCAACTGAGTTAAGTTCCTGAACTACCTTGGTCAACAGTAGCCAGTGATATCTTCGAATGGGACAATCAACACTACTTAGTATTGGTAAACTCCTATTCACATTGGTTTGAGATTGACTTACTACCTAATTTAACATCCACTACTGTTATTACTAAGATGAAACGTCATTTCTCAGTCCATGGTAGTCCCCACACAGTTATTTCTGACAATGGTACTCAATTTGCTAGTCAGTTGTTTCAGAAATTTGCAAAATAATGGGACTTTGTACTTGTCACTAGCAGTCCTGAATATCTACAGTCAAATGGTCTAGCTGAACATGCAGTGCAGAGTGCAAAGCAATTACTTGAAAGGTCAAAGGATGACAATACCAGTGTCTTTTTGAATTTACTTAATCTCAGAAACATACCCATGATGATATTCTCGGCTCACCTGCTCAAATACTTCTATCCAGGCAAACCAGAATGACATTACCTATTAGTTCCAGTTTACTGAGACTTATAAGGACAACAAAACCATCAAGGCTCAGTTATTCAAGAAGCGTTCTATCCAGAAGTAGAGTTATAATAAATCGAGCAAATTTATTCATCTGTTGAGGGAAGGAGAGACAGTGAGGATAAAAACGGTGAAAGGTTTCAACCGGATTGGTCACGTTACATTTATATGTGCAGAGCCGAGATCCTACCATGTAGAATCTGAGGGTGTGGAGTACAGGAGAAATCGCAGACCTCTTCCTGTACCAGAATCATCATTGCAGCATTATTCCTGTGATACAAACTCTAGATCTCAAAGCGAAGCAGTCGTTTCCATCCCAGAGTGTGTTTCAACCTTTAATTCCATTCCTGAAGATGTTCCAAATACTCCCAACAATGAACATTGTGTAGAGACTGCTCCAGTTGCTAAACCTAATTCCCAGTTTTATGTCACACGATATGGTTGAATATCTAGGCCCAGTGTGAAATACACAGCAAAATGGACTTAACTGTATATGTGTACCTAGTCTTGTATAAATGCATGACAAAGAATTACCTGTGATATCTGCATGCCAAATAGATTCATAACATTGCATGAGCTATTTCTCAAAGGAGGAGGATGTTGATCAGAATGTATGTGCTCTGCCTTTAAGAAGCATATCAAGGACTGAACGTGCACATATAAATACCAGGCACTTGTTATTCCCAGTGCCATTTTGAGAGTTCAGCCAGAGAGTGAGCATGTATGATTGCAGTAGTTAGTTTATATAGAAGTTATTTAAGTTAAAGTCAGTAAACATCTATCGTGATGTTTTGTATATAATAGAGCTGTTTGAACAGAACACACACAGACACTTCTATTGTGTCCAAAGTAGGAGCGCAACATATACAAACTCTGAAATTGCACAATATTGAGAAAAAGATAAATTTCCCAACCTGGCAATTGTGTGATCTTGCATACACTCTGACCATTTGCTTAGTCGACCACATTTTGTCAGCTAAGCAGTTGTCGCCCATAATGATATTCAGTTAAATTCATGGTAGCTATGTGTACATGTACATTATATTCACCGAATGTGACTTGTACAAACTCACTCATCTGAAAGCACACTTATCAACTATATTTCATTGATAGAGGTACTTTGTTGTGGTAGTGCAAGAGGTAGAAGTGACAATTGTTTACATGACTTTCCATACTCTCTAGCAGTTTTGAGGCATGATGAATGTGTTGTTAGTGTCGGTAAACCTGAGCTTATGGTATGTTATTTTAACTCTGCCTGTTGGTTTCAAATGGAGATCGCACTATATAGTATGCATAGGGAAATCTACCCTTGCTGTTACGGTAGTGTGATCTCAGAGTTGGTATATATAATTTGCAGGTGGTGTGGGATGTGTGTGTATGGGGAGGCGCAGGGGGGGCTTCCCTGCAAGAATGTTGGAGAATGTGTGTGTGTTACTTTCTTTATGTTGCTAGCTTTTTATTTCGGTGATGTATTGTTCACTAAAGTGTGCTTTTGGGTGAGTGACTTTGTATAAGTCATGTTCAGTGAAGTGTGAATTCGTTGAGCTAATGTAGAACCATATATATATATATATATATATATATATATATATATATATATATATATATATATATATACACACATATACATACATACACACATACACACACACACTTTGGTTTTGCAATGTCTACGTGTCACACATCTATTTGTAGTACTCATTCCTGCAAGAATTTATGGCTTGAAAAAGCAAAGAGAATGTGGAACAACTTGTGATATATAAAATAATCTTGCATCATGTACCTCAGAGCCTAAGAAAGTGTCATACCTGTATTAGTTCCTTGTAGGGTACATACCACTACTTGGAGAAATTCTGGTAAGGAAAAGACACAGAAGGTGAGTAAAGCTAAATGTTATGATTTACTGTTGCAATATCTCCTCAAAGATGTAATTATTTTAAATGCATCACACAACTGAGCTATCCTATTTATTTGAAAATAAAAAAAGTTGACCATAAGACAATGCCCATCTCTTCAAATTCTCCATAATGAGTTGTGGGAACTAAATTTTCCAAAAAGAGAAGTGGAACTTGCTGGGCATTGTATGATCAAAGGACAGAAAGGGAAGTAAAACCATCATGTGCAGTACAAAAGATGCATAGCAACTAATAGTCTTTTTTTCAGGGGGGGGGGGGTGTAAGATACCACTGCAGAAACTGCAAAAAGCACTCAATGAAGTGCTGGTTTGCTTGGCTTACTGTCTGAAGAGTTTATAAGTGTATAGATAGGTTCTGGCTAGCAGAGGAATCCGCCCCTTGATTTAGCACATAGCTGAAAGCTACTGAAGCAAGGAGATCTTTAGAAAGACTTTGAGAGGAAGAAGTGGTGAAGTTCTAGTTTATTTTCTTTGCTTGAGGCAATACAGCTACAAAATGGCTTTGGAGAGAATAGGGATCAGATAAAAATTGGCATTTTGAGAGTACAGTCAAGTGGGAAAGCTGTCTGACCAGTTTTACTGGTGAGACTGCTTTTCCCATGCCTTGTTTTTTCTGCATTTGTCAAATCAACAGAGATGAGCAACTGAATTTCAGCAGCTTCACCATTGTTGGCAAATTCTGGGCTTTCTGTAAATAGGCTTGGGTCTACAGCTCATTTCTAAACTTTCATGGCTTTCCAACATGATGTTCAGTGTAATTTTTTATAGACTGTGCACAGAACAAATAAAGAAAAATGAAACAAATCAAAACAGAATATGAAAAGTATTAGAATGCCAGCAGTGTATATAAGGATATACTAATTAAGATGAGTGAATTAAAGGTGTGAAACATTATTTTTGTCTGAATAAGAAAGATTAAAAAGGTACAGTTTAATAGATCTATTGAAAGTGGCTAAAGTGAAGCACTCCAAAACATACAAGGTTTGATACGCAAAAGATCGAACTCCAGAGTCCTCAGGCTGCACCAATGGAATTGCTAGTAGCCCCCATAGTGTTAAAGTGGATGCAATGAGCTGGCCAGCATGGAACTATCTCTACAATGAGGTAGAGGGACACAGAAGTCATCTATGACTAACAATTCTGACATCTGAACCTTAAAAATTATATATGGGCATATAGGTAGCTTGTGCAAAATTATCAGAGTAATATCCAGGTAACATGGAGCACCTGTAACTAAATGTACACCAGAGTTTTGCATTAGCTGCATGCATCCAAGTCCAACATAGTGAAGCCCCAGCTAAGGGGCGCTGCAGTCATAAGTGCACTTGAGGATGACTGAGTCCTAGTACTGAAATGTCAAGTCAGTCAACAAGGATCAAGGTGAGATCATGAACTCCTGAAACTAACTCCAGGCTGCACCATTATGAACAATACAGGCATACCTCTCAACTGTCCCTGATTTTGACTCAGATTTTAGCTTTGTCCCTCTTAATCCCTCTTAAAACTAGTGACTTTTGAAGGAAAGGTGGTGAATTACACTTAATGAATAATGACCATAATTAAGAATTATAGACTTCTTTTACTTCAGAAAATGTGTATTAATTCATATGCTCTGATTCTGTCAATGTTTCAAGTTAATAGCACTAATATTTAAAAAGTGTCCCTGATTGTCCTTGATTTTTTCTTGACTTGTCCCTGATTCTGTTGAAATTTGTCCCCGATTGGTTGAGAGGTCTGAATACAGGGGACAGTGTAGCAGAGCCCCATAAGGTATCATAAATTGCTAAGGTCTCAGTCTTACAGTGTGTTGAGTCTTAGCAGATTACCTTTCACCCAAATATGGATTTGGTTTATACTTTGATCTTCCACCAATGAACTGACACCTGCTATGTGTTCCCAAGGAAAATATAAGTATATTATTATATCAACTGTATATTGCAAGCCTGTCTTTCTAATGAATTACTGCAAGAGCAACTTGCATATGGAGAAAAGCAACTAACTCAAAATGGAACCCCCTGGCACCTCACAAACCAGAGGATGGGAAGAATATTTAAGAGTAACATTTGCCATTTTTGTGATTTCCAGAAAGTAGGAGTAAACTATTTCAGGACTACTGCAGAGAACCATTAAGAGGTATCATTTCAGCAGTTGTTAATTGTAATCAACCATGTCAGCAGCTGCAGAAAGGTCAAGGATGACTAGAAAAGAATACCACCAATCTATTTATATAAGGAGATTATTTACCACTCTGGTGATGGCAGTTCCACTTCTATCTCAAGTCTAAAATCTTCACTGAATAAATGAGAGAAAGATCACAGACCTTCAAAATTATTCATGTTGCAAATGAACTATCTTCTTGATACCCTGAGTAACCACTTTCACCATAGAACTGGGGTACCAAAAGCCTCTTTTAAAACAGATGGAAAAGATCTTCCACATCTCAGTGATTAGACAAATAACTTTGCCCAAGACCTCTAGGCAAGCAATAAACAATCAGCACTTTTTCTATCATATGTCATTTTATGTCCTTTTTATAACTTCTAGAAAACTTTATTCACAAATATATTCAAAGTAATACAGATACTATAATCCTCATGCATGATGGACTCTATTAAATATGTCAGCGACTGCTTCATTGTCAATTACAGTTTTAATTACTATATTCCTTGTAAACCTGAGATGGCATTTACATTATTCTTTCTTAACTACTTTGATTATTGCTACCATTCAGTATTGGTTGGCATAATTGCTAAGGTATTTACCTTATAGACACAAGGTGCAGGGTTTGATTCTCACACAGAGTAATTGGCTAGGCTTAAAATGGACCACAGGGACAGTTAGCCTAGTACTAATCTATGAACTATTGTAAAAACACACAGAAATAGAAAAAAATAAATGAATAATCTTTCATGTTTAGAGAGTTCACAAAATGGTTTTAACATCCTGATTTATTCATAAATTTCCTAGCATTGCTAACACTGAAGTATCTACATGCCACTTCAATACAGCGCAATTAGGTCTAAATCTAGATTCAAGTTTTGCGATTCCTACAATTGCATTTAAGGATCATGTTTTTTCTCATATGACTTTTGTATGGATTTTGCATAGTTGTCCATTAACCATTCTCCCAAATACCTCATGACTGTGCCCTGCCAAATGTGAAAATATTCTTCTAGCACTTGTTTTCGCATTTCTCAGAGACTCTAGCAGAATTAACAAAGCCATGTGGGCCAATACAGATTTAGTATTCTCAGCATAGTTTTTAGCAACATTAAAATAACTCACCCCTCCCTGCAGAATTAATATAGTCAGACACCATGACAGCATTAAGAGATGTAGATAGTGGACTTCCAGTATGGCTGCATACTGATCAGCAGCTTGACTTCAGCTCTTCCACTGTGAAAAACAGAAACTGAGAAAAAATAGTGCCATTGAAACTTTTTTTTTATGTAAAATTAAGTTCCTGGCTAGTAAGTATATTGCCTGGATGCCAGCAAAGAAGAAAATAGAGGATAATTTAACTAGCTGTTCAGATGAAATGATAAAGCTGCAAAAATCAGTGGTTGAAATAAAGAACAAGATGTCTGGATATGAGCTTCTTCCAAAAATAGAGTTAGAAAGTTGTGTGTGCAGAGAAAACCTGATTTTCTGCTCTATCAGAGAAATTGGAAGGAACAGACTATTAATTTTACTAAAGCACATCCACTCAATGTACCCTTTCAATTGACAAATCCTGCTTTGGATTTGTTAATTGAAAGGGCACATTGTGTGCATGCTCCAAACATAGCCATGAGAAAGTAGCCAAGGCCTAAATTAGTGAAGTGCAATCATAGCAGCAGAAAGAGTTGATCCTGACAAACCCATGGCAGGGGGACAAAGTCTTAAAAACTGGAGACAGAAAAGTGTTTGCAGAAAATGATTATACACTGTACATGAGACAGAAGAGAAGCAAATTTATCACAGCAATCAGAGAATGTCAGGAGGCAGGTGTGAGATTCAAGCTGCTGTATCTAGCTGTCTTAAGATTTTTTTTTCCTGGAAGATCAAACACATTTTTAATGTAGAGCAGGTTAAGGAGGAAAAAAAGTTTATCCAACAAAACGTAAGCCAGCAAGCAGAAGGGCAGTCTGCTTGTCATTCTCACAGTGAATTTCATACAGAGACTTTACCAGTGAAACCTTTTCCAATGTTCCAAAGAAAAATGCTTGAGAGAGAGAAAAAAAACACATGAGTTGACTAGAAGAATCAAGAATACATTGGACTGCACCCGGTGTCTGATGCTGAGAGATGGAGATGAACAGGAAGAAGACCAGCAAGACTGAAACTAGTGAATAAATGGGAGACTATAAAGCATCAACCACAATTGTGAAATATGGCTTTGCAAGAAAACATGGCTGAAAAAGATTGGATTTTTGTTCACTTTGTTAAAACTTGTGGGTGGACTGCAAATCATATATCCCACTTTGTCAGTGTTTAGAAGGATGTGTATGGGCAGGCCAGAAGGGAAAGTATAACAAAAGAGGGTAGATTTTTGAAGAAAGTTATGAAAATGTTTGGAATGGAAGATGTGAATTCAGCAATATGAGTCTGGAGTGAATTTATATATTATTCCCCAAGATATAAAAACTGGGCTAGGCTAGATGGAATTTACATTTCAAAGATAATGTGCATTTAATTGAATGTCTTGACATGTACCCAATAACTATTCAGATCATGTGCCAATAATAACTAAAAAAACACAGGGTAATGAAATAAAAATGAGACACTGGCGCTTTCCCACCTATCTGATGAAAAGAGAGGAATTTAAGGAATGTGTAGTGATTATTATTCAGGAGCTACTCAAGAGGATATAAGTTACTTCTGAAAAGATAGCTAGGGAGAGGGAGAAAATTAAAGTGGAGTTTCTGAAATATAGCTAGGGAGAGGGAGAAAATTAAAGTGGAGTTTAAAAATAGGGTGGAAATAAAAGAAAGGGAGCTATGGTTAAAAAGGTAACAAGAATTATTTAGAGGGACTGACAAATGTTTAAGTATTGCTGAATAGGGGGAATCTCACAGAAAAAAGAAGAAAATCAACTGCAGAATGCTAAGCAGAAAATAATGGATTACCGCGATAATATACATGAGTTTAGAAAGATTGATGTTAAGCAACTGTTTCTGGATAACACTAGAGCACAAAAGCTTTTAACACACTGACTCAAGCAGGAAGAAGTAAAAAAGACTGTCATGAAGCATAGGCAGCCTATAACATGGAAGATAAGAGATTCTGTAGAAGTATTAGAAATATTTCTGAAATGCTTTGAAAGTCTGTGTAAATAAGAGAAATATGGAAACAAAAAAAAGATACAAATGGAAATGTTTATGGAAGAATTAAATATGCCATGGTTAGAGGTAGATGAGGCTCAATTACTAGCAGGAGCTAAGATAAAAATTGTGATGTATAACAAATCTACAGGAAAGCCCCAGGAACATATGATATTTCTTTGGAAGTTAGGAAGCTAGGAGAGAAAAACTGACAAAGATCTGGAAGGTTTTGTTTAACAGTATTTTAAGAGGAGAAGTACCACCAACATCCTGGAAGAAAGCAGGGATAGCTGTAATACCTAAAGAGCATAAAGATCCATCAGATTTAGCTTCATACAAGCATATTTCAATACAAGATCATGATTATAAATTGTTCATGTCTATAATGGCAACAGTAATTCCAAAATTGATGCATATGGTTGTGTGGTTTTGTGGAGGGGAGGCAAACATTTCACCACATTAACAGGATATTGATGATCCAGAGGGAAGCAGAATGTAAGAAAATATTGTTGGTTGGTCTTGATGCAGATAGAGACAAAGCATTTGACAGAGTAAGCTGGGACTTTATGAGCAGGGCAATGGAAGCATTTGCATTTCCTGAAAAAAATGATAAGGTTGATTAGGAGGATATATGAGGGATCAGTGGTGAAAATGAAAGTGGGTAGAGTCCTCTCTGGTAATTCCTGCTTGAGCAGAGGAACCAGGTATGGGTGTCTTCTTTCCTCTTTGTTATTTGCATTATATTTAGAACTATTGGCAAAGAAAATAAGGGACTCAGAAATTCAAGGATATAATAGGTTTGGTAGTCAAGAAAAGCTGGCTCTACTTGAAGATGATGATATTATACCTGACAAAACCAGAAGGGGACATTATGGTGCTGTGTAATGTATCAAGACCGGTTCATATATTTTCAGGATACAAAATTAATGAAGCTAAAACAAAGGCAATAGTGGTAAATTATGTACCCACATATGAATTTGTTCAGCAAGATCCATATTTATGGGGACATGATAAAATGAAGTATTTAGGAGAATGGATTAAAAATGATTCTGGTGTGGCAGCTAAGGATATGTGGGAAGAGACTAAACAAGATATAATACAAAAACTGAGAAACTAGAAGCACTTGTTAATGGATAGCTAGACACAGGCAATAAAAATGTTTTAGTCACTTTAGTTTTACTCACAGATCAATAATATTTATCAGTCAGAGAAGTTGTGGATAATAATTAATAAAGAGTTGAGGAGTTGTATCTGGCAGAGGAAGAGAGAGAGAGGATTAAGTGGGATAAGATGATTCTTTCAATAGCCCAAGATGGTTTAGGATTACCTGATTTGAATGGATACTGTAGAGCTACACACTTAAGGCTCATATAAATAAAAAAGCAGAAAGTTGTAATTCAAAGTAGAAAAAGGATGATGATGAAACAGGGAAAATTCAAGACATAAGGAGAGACTGTGATTTTGGATGCAGATCCTTAATGAGGATAATAGCCATGCAAGAATATTATCTTCAGAGTAGCAGAAAGTATTCTAAGAAATAATCCAACATGAGAATGGAGAAAATGATTTTGCCAATAGGGATGACTGCAAGTAGGGTTACAGAGAATAGGCAAGAGAGGGCTGTAATTTACTGGAGAAAACTGGCAAAAGAACCAATGTATTGGGAGCAAATAACTAGAGAGAGAAATGTAATAGAGCAGGATGAGGCCAAGAAGATGACTGGACTGCAGGTTAGAGACGGTCTTCCCTATTGAGATTGATATCAGAGTACTGTCAAAGATAAAAGGCCAGGGGAATCTTAAATACCTGATATGGTCAAATCTAGAACAGAAGCTGCTGTTAAAAAAGATATATGTAGTAAGGCAGATACAAGAGAGATGGCTGCAATTAGGGATGCAGACAGACAAGAGCAGGATGGAATTTATTGGAGAAAACTGGCAAAAGAACCAAGGTATTTGGAGCAAATAATGAGAAAAGGAAATGTAATAGAATGGGAAGAGGTCAATAATTTATTTGGACTGCAAGGTAAACATTCCCTTCCCTATCAAGGACTGATATCTGAGTATAGGCAAAAAGAAAAAGCAATAGGGGCATTATAAGCGAAATACCAACACTGGTAGAGCTTTAGTAGAATCTAGAACATACATTGGTGTTAAAGGAATAATTAGTGGAGCATACAAAATATTGCATGAAAACTATAAGAATCAATCAAAGGAGGTGGATTGGTAAGAGAGACTGGATAAGCAATTCACAAAGAAACAGTGGGGAGGTATATGTATGTCTCCCAAATATTCAACAAAGTCTAGAAGATTTAGGATCTTTGCTTGGAAGTGTTTACATAGGTATTTTTGCACCCCAAGTAGACCCCAAATAATATTTCCTGAGGTCGACAGCAAATGTTGGAGGTGTAATAGGGAAAAAAGGTAATTGGGAAAATATTTTCTGGGAGTGTAATGAGTTGGCAAACTTTAAAGATTCCCAGCAGACTACTCCATCAGATATACTGGATGAGCAAATATGTGTAATTAAGGAAATTATTTTTTGACCTATGATACAGAATCAGAACTGCCTAGACATAATAAGGCCTTGCTGAGTCTAATTATGGTGGCTGTCAAAAAGCAATTACCAGAAAATGGAAATCAAAGTCTAAACCAACTGTACTAGAGGCAGTGACTATAGTAACAGAGATATAACAACTGGGACTGGGATCTTTAGAAAAAGGTGGGAGCAAATTACATAGAAAAAATGGGAATTGAGGGAAAAATACATGCAGAGGAGGAACAAGATTAAAAAAAAAAATTTGACAATGACTAGATAGATTATATCTGCCCATACTATGGAATAGACTTCCCATACATGTCAAACAGAGGACCTCACTGGCCCTCTTCAAAAGAAATCTTGATGAGTGGATGGGAAATAGAAAATTCACTCCGGGGATCACTCCACTGGCTCTACTCTACAGAGGCACTGGAAACTAAGTTCGGGTGGCACAATACCAGGGTAATCATATGGGCTGGGAGTGTAAAGGCTCCAGGGCCGTTAGCCTAGTACACACCTATGGGACTATAAGTGATGTATAATGTTTGCAACTAAAATTATGCCAATATTGTTTGTGATGTATAATGTTTCCAACTAAAATTGTCTATGGTTTGTTTTCATTTATATAAATGTATGATTGCCTATGTCATGTATGATAATTTAATAAATATGTTTCTTGTTAATAGTATGGCATATAAAAAATTGCATAATAAGCATACGAATCAGAGGACCAAATTACTTAGAAATAGGTTCATAGGAGGCTAGTACGCTATTGGCCTTAGGGCCTTTATAAGCCAAGCCATGTTATACCCTTGTTCCCTCATTTATCCATGTTGTATGGTCTATATTTGCAGTGCGAGTCTATGATCAACACCAACTGCCCTTATCCAAGAGGGACATAGGTGACGCCCCCAGGGTAAATTTACAGTCTCCTATCCAATTGTCTAAGTTACGCTAAAATAGGGTCATTGAGGAGCTCTGTTTTACATAAACTGGGAGTTTGTTCCAGAGGAGTGGCAATCTCTGTCTCCCCAGCATGTCCTGTTAATATCACAGGGTAGGTTAAGATCCGTAGAGCAAGAGTGAATGAATCTTTGTCCCATTTGACTTGTGGATGTGCTGCATTTCCATTAGGGCAGGGCCTGAGACTGCTGTGTAGCCTTGAATAAGTCGTCTCTCAGCAGCATGCAAGATACAGAGTACAGTGACAGGGACTTCAGTCTGTCCATATAGGTCACATGTTGAAGGCCCTGAATTGTCTTGGTGAGAAACCTCTGAGGTCTCTCCAGCTACTGGAAATTTTGGGAACAACACATGCAGACTAATGTTCAGGAGGAAGAGGAGTGAGGTTTAAGGGAAGGTACGAATTCATCAGTTTATGTAAAGTTGGACTGATGATAATTACAAGGTAAAGATGTGTGATGTATAATGTACATAAATGGAAGAAATGTTAATTTGGTTTGTTTTCCTTTCTGTTGATGTATGCTTTCCTACGTCTTAAGTGATAATTCAGTAACAGAATGGAGACAGCCTCTGCTAGCAAAATAAGAAAGACTGAGTGGTGTTGAACTGAATTAAAAGGTTGATTTTGTTCTGGGATGCTGATTTGGCCAGATTGTGCCCATTTGATTGAGACATCTGGTTTTTAAGTAATGGATTGCTAGCCTGAATTTTTCAGAGCCCAAACTCCATTGGTATGCTTTCTTGAGATGTCAGCTTTCCTTTTTGTTTTGTGGTCCATTATGACAGTAAGTATTAGGTTTGGTATTATGAGAATTTAGCATTCCTGGACAATTTTTAGCTTGAAGCATCTTGGGACACTTTGCAGTCTTGGATTTGTTATATGATACGTTGTTTGGTTGTACTATTAGCCAACTGTAATTCACAGTTACAGCAGAGCTGTGAGCTACTGCCACATACGATCCTCATTTAGTGATTTATTACTGCATTTTGTTATCCATAAACAGCTCCAATATTGGCTTTATTTGATTGAATCCCTTTGTAACAAGCCTGAGTATCCAGCACAGATGTAAACCCACCCAGGGTCTTTTATGCAAGAGTTAAACATGTGTGACAAAGCCCAGAACTATGACTAATAAGCTTTTCATAAAAAAGGAAAGAAAAAATATTTTTTTTAATTCTGTTTAATTATTTCAAGTTGCATTTATAGTGACCGGTGTGGTAATATTTTTTTCATACATTTCTGCTTTTTATTCCATTATTTTGCCAAAAACTTTTCTGTTTGCAATTTTTAGTTATTCTTGGACCTTATTTTTATAGCTTAATTTGCAGTTGTGGAAAGATTGTGTCTACATATCACACTGCACTTCTATCTCCATAAGAAGAATTACTTGTAAAAGCTGTTTGTATTTTGTACCCAGTCTGGGGTTTTAGTCTTGTAGTTTCATATCCACTTCTGGCAAATCTATGAACTACTGCCAGATTTGAGCCGTATTTAATTATTTCTTGCTGTATATTTTCCATCACACAGAAAAATCTTTTTATTCATTGTTTTCATTTGTTTGTTGGAATATTTTGCAGACGACCTAATGTTTATGGATATCAGCTGGGTACGACACGACAGCCCTGTGTTTCCAAATGTTAGCCAAACATTCCACTTATGCTGTGCTGATGATGCCATAAGAAGGCAGAAACATGCATGCATGTCCACAGCTAGTAGCATTTTGCTTTATTGGCCTGAAATTGTCCATAAATAGACTTAAAATAAAAAAGTCATGGACATTCAGAATTGCCATTTAGCTGAAACACCTGATGCCCTTAAAGGGCAATTTGCATGTTTCCCATGTTGTCTCTAATACAAGAGGTTTAAGGAATCACACAGTGGAACGTCTAGCCTTGCTAGATTTTTCTTTTTGTTTTTTAACCAATTGTTTTTTTTGTGTGACCTTTTTACGCATTGTTTTAGTGTGGTTTAAAGATCAAGTACAAAGGATCATAGTACTAGTACTCCAGTGGAAACTTCAACTGTCCTTACACAAAAAGCATTCATCATTAATCTAGTATACTTTCACATTTTTAAAATGAATTAAATGAGAAAAATACGGTTATAAAATGTATTGTATGCCATAGCATGAGGCATAAACTATTCCTTGCTTTCCAGATTAGCATAATCATTTACCACCTATTGATGAGGCCTATTTGGGTGCAGGAAAAAATGGATTTCACTTCACAATCATGGGACCATTGTACAATGTCTCACGTGTGAGGGAAAAAAGCTACTGCAAAAACAAGGTATTTCCATCTAAACACTATATTGTAGGAAACAGTGGTCATGTCACTTCTACATGGTCAAAGTTATCACAAGCATACTTTCAATAAACTAATTTTTGCACATCTTTGCACTGAAATAGTCATCACATTGCTTGCTATACAAAAAAATGATGGTTATCCTTACCTCAAGTACACTCTGCTTCCAAAAACTTCAGACTGGTAATCACATATGTTTGGAGATAAATACCACTGAAAAAAAGAAAACAGTAATAAGTATTAGGTGCTTCTAGGTATAAGAAATAGAATTGCAGCAATTTGGCAAATCAGCTCCTCTCTTCTCCCCACAACAGAGGCAGAATGATGTCATTACGTCTCCCACAGTAGTGCCTTAAAGAAACAAATATAAGTAAGGCAAGCAATGTAAGTTTTGCCTTCCCCCTTGGGAGATTTATGTTTGTTTTTTTGGATGACATCTTTATTGTTTGGAACAAACATCTTAATTAAATTTATGAGTTTATTAGTTATTTAAACGGCACTATTTCATTTTTAAAATGTATATTTACATTCAACACTACTAAGATCACCTATCTTGATGTGGAAATCAGTAATAAAAATTTTGAAAATAGGAGACTAGTTAGCAATATTTACAGGAAGCCTATGTATTTGAATAGCTTCCTGCACTGTGCTAGTTGCCATCCTGAAGATGAAAAGAAAATGAGGATAGTAAGAGGACAATATGTGAGGCTTATAAGGATGGTCTCTGAGGACAACGTATTTGCAGTTGAAGTTCAAAGGCTGGCACACGTTTCATCCCTGAGGTTACCCTAGTGTTCTTGTACAAAAATATTTGATGAGGTAGCAATCAAGAGGAGGGATGGCACTTTTCGGCCTTTGTTAAAGCATAACAATGGCAGTAGTTTAGGTAATATTATTGGTAGAAAATTTGACTGTAAGGAATATTCACATTCATTTGTTACAACTTAAATTGTTGATCACACCAATATAATGCGGGTCCTTAAGAAAAATTGGAGGATTTTTAGTAGTTTTGACAACCTTACAGATTTAGTTGGTAATGAACCCCATATTGTTTTTAAAAGGGAAGATCTTTTAAGAATTACTTGGAAAAAAAGATGTGGTTCTGAAAAATTTTGCCAACAAAAAGGTGGGTACTTTTAATTGTGGCTTGTTGTCCACAATGCAAACATGTTTTGGAGAAGGTTGTGGTAGTGATCAACAAATGCATGTTAGATCAACTTTTCATTGTACGTGCAATTCTGTTGATATGATTTATTTATCCCAGTGCCAACAACGTTGTTGTTTTTCACCGGGAAGACAAAAAGAAGGCTGAGAGATTGTATATATATATATGAACATACTTTGAGTATCAGAAATAAGAATAAGAACAATTCTCTCTCTAAACACATTTCTACTTTTTCTACACACAATTTTGCATTTTTTGGTTTGGATATAGTGGTGAAAGATCCCCAGGGCGGGCCGTGGGATGATTTGATTGAAGCAAAAGAGTTAATGTGGCAGACCAAACTTCATGCTCAAGTATTCCCTAGTCTGAACATAAGTTTATCTATAGCTAGTATTTTAAGGCTTCGTTCCTACGTGGTATGATTGTGTCTTTTAATATGTGGATATTGAGTTTTAAGATTTTTAACAATGTTTCAATTTGTCTTTTGTTATGTAAGGTTTTATTTGTAATTGTATTTGTTCATTACTCAACTGCTGAGTCAATTTTAAAGGTGAAGAATTTCTATTGGTCTAGGTAAACATGATTATCATTGAGGGGAATTTAAATTGAATTTTGGGCTTTTGTAACCGAGTCTGATGAAGTCTTTGATACATACTGATGAAAGCGCTCAATCTAGTTTGTAATAAATTATATAACAGTAATTCTCGGTGTGGTTGTTTCATTTTTACAAGGTTCTTTGGTTGTGGTTTGTTCCTTGAAGTAATGTAAGTTTTTTTTCTTCTTCCATTTTTGACTTATTTTACACTTTTCTGACATTGCAGATTAAATTCCAAAGGTGTTTTCCATACATAGCAGTGAAAAGGGGATTTAGATGTCAAAATCTGTTTTCCCCTTTGAACATGACCTTTAAGTGCCTGTATAAATTTGGAGCCTGTGCACACTACTGCTCATTTTGCAGCAGTGGTCAGTAGTACCTTGTATAGACACAGACACCAAGAAATCAAATTTTCCCCAAAAAAAACACCTGAAACTATATCAGTATCTCTGCGACTGTAGAGCAACTTCTTTGCACTTTGAGTTGCACAGAGCAGCTATTTTACATGCTGAAAAGCAGTGTCTCTTGAATTTTAATAATATGTTGCCTAGTCTAGTCTCAAGCCTCAAAATCACCTTTAGTCAGCTCACCTTTAACCCCTCCTGCAGCACACCCCTGTAGCTCACTGAATAAAGAATCTGACATCATGGATATGCACTTTCTTAAGTTCTACACAGGCAGTTTGGTGGCTATGAGTATAATGAGACAATGTAACAGTTGACTAATGTTCACTGACAGCCATTTAATCCTCAAAAAACGAATTCAGTATGCAAGAGATGTATATACGCAATGTCTCTAGAGGCAAAAGCTCTTGCGTAACACTTATAATAATCTGGCTGTCAGAAACACACCTACTACACCCACCACACTTGGTAAGCACCGCAAACAGACAAAGTTACGCTGATGCACTTAAATGTTATCTTCTCAATCCCCAAAGATCTCACAGACATTCCACCTGAAAAAGTTATCCTCAGCAAACCTGAAAGCACTCAACAGAAGCAACACCTAACACTGCACATACAGCTACACCCAGTGCAACCTCAACTATGAAGCAAATAAGGCAAGCCAATACAGTACTCAGGATTCTAGTCGTAGGAGACTCCAGTATACAGCATACTGATGCTCCGCTCAGCAGGCTGAAGAAGGAGAAAATAACAGTCAGTTGCCAACCAGGGGCCAGATTCTGTCAAGTTACATATGCACTCAAGTCATTGCCCCTCAGGTACCAGCATGATTCAGTCATAGTCCTTGTAGGTGAACATGACCTGAAATGTACCTCCCTAGACAATATGAAGAGAGACATTATGGAGCTCTCTGACTGTATATCACAGGCTGGTATGTGCCTAGCATTGAGCAGCATTCTACCTTCACCCACATTGATGCCACAGTATGAACAGAAGATGGTTGACTTTAATAATTGGCTTAGTTTTTACATTCTATCTTGGGGAATACAATATTTGTTAGCATGGGAGGACAGGGTTAAACCAAGTTGCTTTGCCAAGGATGGTCTGCACCTGTCTCCTCTAGGCTTTCCAATATTGGCTAAAACATTGTCTTTCAACATACAGCTTTTTTTAGGCAATGCCAAATTAACAGACCTTTCAACATAACAAAATCTACCCAATGAAATGTAAAGGTGTTACTGATCAATGCCAGGAGTCTAAACAAGAAGCTCCACTCCCTCCAAGCTGTCTTCACCTTGGAGAACGTGGACATCTGTGCAGTTACTTGAACATGGTTAAAAGCCACAGAGAGTACCCTGACAGTGCAAGGTTTCAGTGCCTTCCACACATTTAGAACATCAACTGCACAGGCAGGGACTAAAGGTGGAGGTGTCTCAATCTACATCAATAACCAGCAGACCTCTAGGTTGGTTAAACAGGATGACACACTGGAGTTCTTCCACATCCAGGTTACTATAGACAAATTACCATACCATATCTTAGCAAGCTATAGGCCACCCTCTTTGTCCCATGAAACCCATAGCTCATACTTAGACCTATTTGAGACACTCACCATTCAAATAATATCATACTTATGGAGGGCTTTAATTATCCCTCTATAAACTTGGAATCCTACACAACCCCAAAATTTGCAGGCTCAGAGATTTCTAAATGTTGTAAACACATCCTGGACCATTTAAACATATTGGTCCCAGTACTCAAAAATATGGGAAAACACTGCCCCTCCCCACAAATGTTGCACCCTGTCTGGTACAGTCAGACTACAAAGCAGTCTCCTTCAAATTAAGAATGAATTCTGTAACCCAAGCAAAACCTGTAAAAGTTAAAAACTACTAGAATGCAAACAACCTTTTATTGAGTAATAACTTGACAAAAGTTCAAGCCACTCCAAACCCAAATAACACAGCAGCCTGTGCAGAATTATTCACAGAAGCTCTGTACAACCATAGGCCAAGAGCCATACTTCTTTTATCTCTCCACAAGTTGTATAATGCCTGATAAACTATTATCTGTTTGTTTCTGTACCTTAGACTGTTTTAAGAATTATCCAGTATGCTATTAGCCTAAATGGCTCTACCACTGTAGCGCATATATAATTAGCCTTTACCCAAATCAACTTGCTGAACATCTATACAGTTCTCCCATAGTGAATCTTCCCTGCTGTTTCTCCAGGCCACTGTAAGTCTACCTTGAGAGTGATCTGAATCTGATACCCTGATTTCTGACCTTCGTTTTTTCTGCAACTAACTAAATACTAATACAGCTCTAGGAAGCCCTAGGAAACCTTGTAAACTGCAGTAGCCCCGCTCCACCTAAATCTGCGGGCACCATTTTTAAAATCTACTATTTCCCTTCCTGCTGCTGAACATCTCCATTCCTTTGGGAGTGTGTAGCGCAAGCTGTAAGTTTTTTCTTTCTACTGTTTCTGCAACAATTGTATATGTTTTAACTACTGTTATTCAGGCATTTCTATCTGCTTATGTGACGTGTTTTATTGTGCTGCATGTATGTATTATTGTGCTGTTACTGAAAGGAATGTAGTTATCCTATTTTGCTACAGTTTGCCAGTATATGAATAGTAGCTACACGGTGTTGTCAGTGTTGCTATTTCTAGTGCTCCTGATGTAGGACAATTAACTATTCTACAATTGTCGCTATTGTGTTAGCCATACCTCTTGTATCTCCCTACGAATTGTATAATGCCTGATAAACTATTATCTGTTTGTTTCTGTACCTTAGACTGTTTTAAGAATTATCCAGTATACTATTAGCCTAAACGGCTCTACCACTGTAGTGCATATATAATTAGCCTTTACCCAAATCAACTTGCTAAACATCTATACAGTCCTGTTAGTCACTCAGCTTATTTCATGTTTTTAATCTAATTTTCAGTATATAGTTGACTTTTACTGCATAGTAGTGATAGTCTCTCAGCTTATTTTATGTTTTTCAATATACTTTCTCAGCTTATTTTATGTTTTTCAATATACTTTTTCAATGCAGAGTTGACTTACTTCACAGTGGTGTCAGTCATGTAGCTTATTTAATGTTTTTAAATTTATTATTCAGTGTATAATTGATCTACTTAACTGTGGAGTGTTTTTCAAGCTTAGTGGATTTTTGTATAACTACAGTTTGAACTGTCTTTGCATGGTTTAGATGTCTCCTTTTTGTTTGGTAACTGTCTTTGATCTACCTTCCCCTCCTCTTGCCTTATAGCCCATAGTGGATCTTCACTGCTGTTTATCCAAGCCATTGTAAATCTACCTTGAGAGCGACCTGAAACTGCTACCCTGACTTCTGACCTCCATTTTTTCTGTAACCAACTAAATATTAATACAGCTCTAGGAAGCCTTAGGAAACTTTGTAAACTGCAATAGCCCCGCTCCATTCCCTGCCCCCAATTTCCACCCACCCCCACTACCTCTAAATTTATAGTATAATAGCCACTCCACCACTTACTAGATCCTATCAGCTTTCATCTGGGTTATTTCTTCCCACCCCCATTCCCCTACCTGCATTTTACTAGCACCTATTGCTTTCATCTGGCATTCTCCCACCCCCTTCCAGTACAGTTACCTCACCAGGTGAAACAGTTCCTTAACGCACTAGCTGTCCTCTACTACCCCTCTTGCTGGCCCCATACCTACTTACCTTGTATGAAAACCATTTTTTTATGGGACTTCAGGTCCCGATGGGCCATAATATCACCCCAGCTGTAAATCATCCCACCTTCAACCATACTTACTGTAACGGGTTCTGTCCAACATCTTGTTCACTCTACCAACACATCAACCCCAGGCACATTAGCTCTAGATCCAAACACTACCACAAACTTATAAAAAAATTCCTGAAGCTTATCACTAAGTATAGACCTAGCCTAATATTTGGTGGTGATATTCACCCCAACCCTGGCCCATCCACTTCAGATATACACCCCCCTCCACTTGTAACCTAAGCTATAAACCTACAGTTAATAGACTAATTAACTCTCTCCTAGCCTGACATCTCAACATTAAAAGCAATAATAACAAGGTACATGAACTGTATGCACTCCTGGCTGCCCACTCCCCTGAGATTCGCTGTTTATCTGAAACCTGGTTAAAACCTAACACTACAGACAATGAAGTGTTACCACCTGGGTACAACATACACAGGCTGGATCGTGTTTCCAGGAAGGGGGTGGGGTAGCTATACTCTATAAATCTGAGTTGAATGTGACCATAGTTGTAATATAACCACCTCAGATTAATAACTCAGTGATTCTTGCCACCAAATTGCAACTTAATAAAAGTAAATGCATTAATATCATCTGCATGTAGATTCCCCCAGGTAACAATATAGCTACACTTAAAGACACCTTGCACTGGCTATCATGTCACTACCCCCAAGAAACCCTACTACTCGGAGATTTTAACATAGACTGAGGCACCTGTTCCTCAGACTCCCCAACCACCCATATTAACCTGCATGCATTTACAAAAATCATATCCACCCCTACCAGGATACGTAAACCCAACCAAAAAGAAATCATATTTGACTGGGGTACTCATAGTCACCCCCAACTGTACACCTCTGGTACCCTCCCTGATGACCTAAGCAATCACCTTCTCACATATATAATTAAGCACAAAGCCATTAACCCCCAACAACCCTTACTCAGAAAAGTTAGAAACAAAAAAAAAACTTTGACTCTGCCAAATTCCAGCAGGAACTAAACTCATGTAATTGGTCTATTCTAAAACACGTCCCCTTAGAGGAGGCAGTTGTATACTTTAACAACAAATTCCTTGAGATCCTTGATTTGCATGCACCTGTTCGTTCAAAGAGAGCAAAAGCAAAAACTGTGCCATGGCTTTCTAAAGAGTCTAGACTCAAAATTACCCTTAGAAACAAAGCATTGGCTTTATGGCGTTCTACTAAAGACCCCCCCAAGATCACATTAAATACAGGCAATCTAGGAATGAAACTAAAAAATCCATTTTACAAGACAAAAAACAATAATACTGTCATTTACAGACAGTAAATCAAAATAACCCTCAGACTTTTTGGGCAGGTTTGAATAATCTACTACATCCTGGACAAACTTCTACCCCTACCCCCGCTGCTACTATTGATAAACCCCCTCCCTCATGGATGTTTCAGATAGTTTTAACTGATTCTTTACTGAGACAATTCAGGCCCTAGCTAGTCAATTACCTCCTAGCTCCCCTGGCCCTGAAAGTGCCACCCCTAGAAACCTACGCTCGTTCAGCTTCCAACCAGTCTCCACGTCATTTATCCGTACCTTGATCAAAAAATTAAAACCCACCACACACACTGCTGATCAGCTCCCTGCCGAGTACCTACAAAAATCAGCTGATGCTATTGCTTACCCTGTATCAATACTAATTAATCGAGCCATAGTAGAAGCAAAAATTCCCCAACATCTAGAAAATATCCTATGTAATCCCACTTCATAAAGGAGGCAGCTCTACTGAATTCTCCAATTATAGGCCAATAGCTATACTCTCTCCACTTGCAAAGATTATGGAAAAATGGATTCATAGACAACTCATGCACAACCTAATCCAGAATCACCTCATGGCAGACACCCAGCATGGCTTCCGTCCTCACCACAACATTACTTCAGCCCTACTAGCCTTTACCAACACCATAAACCATAATTGTAACGATAATTATATATCCTCAGCTCTCTTCTTGGATCTTTCCAAGGCATTCGACATGGTTGATCACCAACTATTAATACACACCCTGCAAACATTCTGTCTAGATACTAAAGCCCTTCAATGGTTTAAATCCTACCTGAATGAAAGATAGCAGGCTGTTCTTTGGCAGAACAAACTCTCTAACCTACTATCTAACACCCTTGGAGTACCACAGGGCTCTCTAACTAGGGCCCCTGTTGTTCTCCATCTTCATTAATGACCTGTATACTGTCATCCCAAAAGTCAGCTGTATCCAGTACGCTGATGACTCTACCTTGATTTGCTCAGCCACATCTCCAACAGACTTATGGTCAGCTACCCAGACCACCTTTAATACAATAGAAAACTGGCTTTCTGAACTTTGTCTGATACTAAATCCCAAAAAAACTAAAATGCTGTTATTTTCACCAACAAATAGGTCTACTGCTTTTACCTTTATCATAAATGCAAATGATGGCACAATAATCTCCCCTGACCCTCTACAAAACTATTAGGTGTCATTATAGATAATCTAAAATTCGACCTACATGTCAACCAATCAATCAAACCCATCAATAAAAAACTAGGGTCACTTTACAGAATAAAAGCCTTCCTAACCCCTCCAGCTAAAATTGCCATAGCTCGCTCTCACCATCTTTCAACACTTCTGTATGCATCCCCTCTACTTTCTACAAGACTGTCCTTAACAAACTCTCAATCTGCTACAACCACATTGCCAAATTTGCCACTAGGCTGCCTTTTAGGACACATCATTGCATCAAACTAAATCAGCTTGGGTGGCTTAAACTACCCAGTCTAATCCAGTATAACCAACTGATTATGGCGTATAAAATCCTTTATAATCCAGACAATACTCCTGCATTTAAAAATCTTATCACCCCCTATAACAATCCTCAACTGCTTCGATCCCTAACAGACTACTAGTTCAGACAAGCAAAATAAACAACACAGCCGGTGACTCTCTCTTTTCAAACTCTGTAGGTAGATCCTGGAACTGACTTCTAACTGATATTACTTTCCTTTCCTCCGTAGGTCAATTTAAAACTAGACTTAACATCTGGCACTAAACTGGCTATGTCATTGTATCAAGGCTGGCTAACTCTATTCTAGAATGTGTAAAATCTGTTAATCAGTTTACTGTGTAATTTAATCTTGACTTCCATTCAGGACTAACTCTAACCTGTGGAACTTGTTTATCTTGATTGCTTATGTAATCACTGTAAATATTCTATTTGAAATATGTCATGTTGTATCTGTTTACCTTGGAGCTTTTCTCCCCGGGCCTCCATTGAAAATGGACATGCATCCAGTCGGACTATCCCGATCAACAAATGTATAATAAAATAAATAAAAATATCAATTACTGTATAGAGGCTGCTATGCCTATCAGAACTGAGCCCAAAACTAACTCAAAATCAAACACCCTGGTGGAATCCAAAATTAAACAGACTGTATGACAAAATTTTAGAAATAGCTAAAGTTAGGAAGTGTAATGCACAAAGAAAAGACAAAACCTCTCTCATAAAATGAAATAGACAACTAAGAGGATAAATAAAGTCCAACAAAATAAATTTTGAGGTAAAGGTAGTATCCCAGGCCAAGGACAACCATAAGGCCTTCTTTACTCAAAGGCAGCATACAACAATGTACAGAACTATTGGTAAGTAGAGTCATGCCCATGGAACTGAGAGATATAACAAATCTTCTGGATGACAAACTCAACTCCATCTTTACTGCCCTCTCAGCCATAGCCATCCCCTAGGAAAATACCATCTTCCAACTGTCAGTAGTGAGCAGGTCTCAGATGTGTTCTGTAAGGCCATGAATACAGCTGTGATGGGCCCTGGTAATATGCCAGGATGCCTCCTAAATAGCCTGAAATATGATCTGTCAGGGCCATGGGTGTCACTAGTCAACTATAGTTCTCTACACAGGTTTCATGCCATAAAAGTGGAACACTGCAATGATCTTCCTTTTGCACATGGGCAGACCATCAATGGATCACAGGAATTACAGACCCATTAGTCTGACTGATTTCAAATATGCAAAGCCATGGAAAGAATTTTTATGGAAATGATAATGACATGGTAAACCTTCGGACACTAGATGCAACCCAGTTTGGTTTCGTCAAAGGCAGGTCATGCCTATTGTACCTGGTGGACTTCTTTGAGAAAGTCACCAAGGTAATAGACGAGGGTAATGGATGAGGGTAAAACCAAGCATACTCCCTACCTAGCTAAGGCACTTCATACAATACCCCACTCAGTCATTGTAAACAAACTCCTGGAATTAGGCATAAACATCTTTGTCACTCACTAGATAGCCAGCTGCCTCACAGACAGGACCCAGGAAGTTAGGACTGGATAGACCACCTTCACAAAGAGGCTGGTCATCAGTGGCATCCTCCAGGGATCTGCGCTGGGTTCACTTCTCTTTGACATCTATTTTTTGGAAGTCAAGGCCAATGTCAAGGGCCTCTGGCTTACCAAGTTTGCAGATGATTGCAGGCAAGGAGAAATCATAGAAACGTCCAAGATACTTGCATCTTGCAAAAAAGGTCCAACATAGACAAATGACTGATGTCAAAAGCACAGCTTAAAACTCTGTACCAAGAAATGCTTAAAAAAACTTGGGAAGTTGGCCACCCAGGGAAACTACTTCATTAATAAAACACCCCTAAAGGTAGACACAATCGCAAGTGATTTGGGGACTAATATAGACAGTAACTGGCTTTCACCCAACATGTGTCTAAGGTTGTAAGGAAATCATTCTATGTCACTCAACTTATAAGTAAGGGCATGACATCTAGGTCCAGGGAAGTAATCATGCCACTGTGTTCAGCCATCATCAGATCCAACCCCTTTCTGTATGTACCTGACCAGGCACATGCAACAACTGCAATGTCTATAGATGTTCCTCACAAGAACAAATACAGGGCATAAACACAATGTCCTATGCATATTGCTGCAAAGCCCTATCTCTAAACTCCATTTCCTACAGACTGTTAAGAGGCTATTTATGCCTGGCATACAAGGCATCCTTGGATCCTGCTCTGATGGACCTTTTGCATATCTGCAAAACAAATAGCTTCAGAACTACTAGATCTAAGGATTTAAACTTTGCCTATGACTTGAATAGGACATATTGGAGGGATAGGTACATATCTTGGACAATACCCATTCTCTGGAATAGGCTTCCCATCCATATGAAGCAGAGCTCTTCCCTAATCCTATATGAGCACAACCTAGACCAGTGGATGGGAAATCAGAAATTTACCCATGGTCTGATACATATGTCTCTGATGGACAGAGGCCAGATGTTAAATCATGCCCTAACTAATATATATCCCTTAAAATAACCCCTAAGGCACAGTAACTTATGGGATACATTTGGGTTGCATGGTTAGGCTTATAAAAGGTCCTGGTAGTCATTAGCTGGGTCTATGTTAAAAGACTGAAGAGGTGTTTCAGTGAACACCTCTTGGTCGGCACGTAATGAGCAAACGCACTAAAGCACGAATGCTCAGAACAAGGATTTCTTTCCCTGGGAAAGAAATCACTTGGCTGTCCCCATGTGTTCGCCCTTTTCCTCACTGTAGTGAGATCTCGGAGTTGGTATATTTAGTTGGGGGGGGGGCACAGCCCCCCCACATTGAGGGGGTGTGGGTGGCAAAGCCCCCCACGTTGTTATGTTTTAAAGTGTGTGTGTGTTTGTGCTAGCGGTTTCTTTCCCAGGGAAAGAAACCGCTGTTTTGAGCATTTGCGCTTTAGTGCATTCGATCATTACATGTCGAACAAGAGGTGTTCGCTGAAACACCTCTTGGGTCTTTTAATATAGACCCCATTAGCCTAGTATACACCTATGAATATTGGTGACCTTGTTTTGTTATCTGTCACATTTCAATAGCCATACATTTGTGCAATATTTTTTCTGTACATTATTTTACATATCACTTCACTTTGATTGTACCCATTTCTTAGGAAAATACACTTTAATAACACTGAAGCTGAAGTTAAAATGTTAAGGAATTGAGCAGGATTAAGAAAGTCAAGTAACCCAAACAGCATTAACACAACATTAGTAACATGAACTGAAATAGGAAACCTAAGTAAATTAACAGAGTTGGGGATTTTTTTAGTAGAATGGCTTCGGAAGACTCCAAGCAAGAATAAAGAAGTCACAAGGACCAAGCTAAATTAACAGAATCAGGTGCCTAGCAATATCAGCAGAACTGGGAGGTACCAGTAAGTTTAACAGTGACTTTGGCACACCTAACAAAATAACAGAGTCAGGTGATGGACTCACACCCTTCCATCATAATTAAAGAATTCAGGTATGCACAACAGATTTAGTAAAAAGAATGCCTTTCAAGCAAGATTAACTGAACCGGGGACCTCCTCTGTGATAACAGGGTTTGGGCACACAGCAGATTTAATGAAATTATGAAGCTCACTTTTTGAAATTTACGCAAATAAGCTTGTTTTGTGTATTTGTAGTTTGAAATTATTTTTAAGTACATTTTGATGTGTATTTGTATTTTGAAAGGTGAGAATTAATGCTAGTCTTTGGAATTATTTATTCTGTTACAGTCCTGTTTAATATATTTGACTTATTAGCTACTCCAGAGCTCTGCTGTTTTGTCAAGTATTTTAATTTTTTAACCTTCTCCCTTTCTCCCCTCTGATCTTGATTAGTCCTTCAGCTGTTCCCCTTGATTGCCATGTCTGCCCAACACCAAATCCTAAGTCATCCTTACAGTACTAATTAGTATTGCCGGGGGCAGGGGGTGGTGGTAAGAGATTCCTTTGAGCATTACAAACCACAGAACCAAGAGCCTTCATTTATGTAGCAGATGGACAAAGTCCATAGCTGTGGGAACATCTTTTGCAAGTATTTCATTGCCCTTGGTAAATTCAGGGAATTGCGGAAGCAATTTTCTCTGAATAGGGGTCGATGATTAGGTGTTCACTGAAATACAGTTTTGGCAAACTAATATAGACCCATTTAAATCAATAAGCTTACTTACAATGCCAGCATGGACTCTAGTGTCCAAGTGCTTTGGCCAGGTCAAGATATGCTGTGTGAAAACAGCATGACCACTATCCTCCGCCAGTGTAATCCTTTGGAGGAAGTTAAATTCATTATACAGGCTCTTCCCTTGACAAAGCCGAACTGCTGCATGTCAAGTCTGATAAGATTTTTGATATTATTGTTTATAAACTCTGTTACAATATGATCCATGGCTTTGCAGATGAGACTTAACAGGCTGACGGGTCTGTAATTCTTGGCATCAGTGGTAGGGCTTCTTTTACGGAGTGGCATCACTACTGTGATGAGACAAACCTCAGGGACAAAACTTATGGCTAAGCTTTTATTTATTTATTGTGCTGTCTGCTCCTGTTGTTTGTCAGTTATTAGTCCCCTGCACTGCAAGTTGGCCTGTTAATTTCCTATCACCCGATCAAGGGTCAGTTGGGAGGGGCCATCATTCAGACAGCCATCAAGGTGGCTTGAAGTTTTCCATCTTTAGTTTTCCCATCCCTACTACAGACACCCAAAGAGGCATAGAGGGGGGGGTATGCAGTGGGAAGGCAGACAAGGGTGTCTCCTCATTTCCTCAAGGGATGTTCCCTCCAGGCTTCAGTTCCCAATGCCCAAGGCACAAGCAGTGAGCTTTTTTGTCTTCATTAGAAATTTATCACTACCCAGTGTGTCCCAGAGTGTGAGCAACCCCTCCCCCCTGAGAGGTGAGTGGGCCATGCACCTTCACTCCTTCCCCATCTGGCTCTTCCTGTGCAGGGGCAGCTAGATGAACCCCAGTCACCTGGGGTGCAATGGGAAATTCGTCCCCAGTGCCATGAAACCAGGTTAATACCTATAGCTAAACTTAAGTTATACAGTTTGAGGAGTGGATCTCCCAGCACATTCTTGGTACTGTTTAATAAACTATCAAGTATATTATCAGGCCCCATGAAAGACGTATTTTGGTCTTCCTAAGCTCCTTCAGTACATGGACCTTTGTAATAATAGGGGATTTAAGGAATACAGGGATGTGTGGACTTTGGAAAGAAGCTTCTGGGGAAAAATTAGCACGGAATGTTTTTCTATTACATTGGTAATGTCTGTTAGATCCATTTTGAATATATGCAGAGCAATGTTGATTGTTGTATTCCTTACTGTCCTAATGTAGCTGAAGAAGGATTTTGCAATTGTTTTTAGCTTCAGATGTTAACTTGCACTAATGGACTGCTTTAGTAGACCTAGTAGTATTTTCAAGTTTTTAGTAATAGTTCTGATACTATCCTTGATATGAGAGGTTTTTGATTTGCTGTATAATTTAATGAGATTTTTTTCTTTTATTATAAAGTTTATTTATGTTTGGGGACCAGAAAGGAGAATTGTTTTTGAATTTCCCCATTGCATTGTATTCTGGTTGGACTGACAGCTCTATAAATTAATCTAAAAGGGTTTAGAACACTATTGTAACACTACCTGCTATGTGATTGTCAGAGGTGATTCTGCCATATGTGTATTTTGATACTTCATCATAGAATTTGATGAGGTTAGTATGTTTTAAATGCTTGAATTTCATATCCACACTATTACGTGTAAGGGGATTTGAAGGTTTTGACGGTAAAAGTTACTAGTTTGTGGTCCTACTTAATCAGAAAAGAAGAAACCATGGGGATAGTGCAAGAACTGACTATATTTGTAAAGATCAGATCAAGAATATTATGTCTTCTAGTTGTTTTTTTAACTATCTGATGCAGGCAGCAAGTCTCCCAATATAATGGAATTCTTGTTTATAGTAAGTTCATTTAGGAATCGCATGATTTTCAGGGGACATGGAGGGTCCCAATGTCTTAGCGGAGATACAAGATTTCAAAAGAAATTAAGCAGGTCTTTATTTACCTTACTTTATTTCTGCACAGGTCAAAACTGAAACAGATCTACTTTTTATCTGATAACATTATGGGATATGTAGTCCTTAGTGGAAGGGGGATGAGAGGTTCTCTTAGCAGACAGTGGTGACTTAGCAAATGCAAGAGAACTGTCTCCAAGGTCTTCCAAATCCTTCTCTGAGAGTGTTTCAAATGTGAATTGCTGTCATGGTCTTACAATAGTTTGAATTATAATTAATTGCCACTGTCAGTAACAAGTCAATAGGGGCATTCAGCATGGGTGGTGGTCTTAGATGGGTTGTAAGCACCATTAAGTGGGCAAAACCTGTGTGAGATACTTGTAGTGTAGTCTGAACAGTGGGACTACCAGAGCTGGTGAATCTGGTCAAGGAAATAGGGCTACAGGTGACCTGTATAGAGAAGGTCTATGGTGTTTCTGTAGACAGTCCCACTGATTAAAGTGACAGCTGGATAAGCTGAATGGCTTGCTGTAGTTCGAGAAGTAGTTGTTGGACATGCCAAGGAGCTTGCAAATGTCGAATTCTCAGATAAGGTGCATTGTGGAGTCACCAATCTTCATCAATGGCTAAGGACCAAGACAGTCCTCTTCAGAGACAGAGACCTACAGCTGCTGTTGTACCTGTCATTAAACTGACAGTAAGGGGTTATATAACTGCGCCTATGTTCTTAAGTCTTGACCGAACTTCAGCACTCTGCTCTCAATAACCCACCTATACCTTAAAGAACAAGTGCAGAGATTGTCTGAGTGTGTAATGTGGAAGTATAAAACCTTAAGTATTTTTAGACAAGAAACATCTTTATTTAATTATCATGTATAACACAGGAAATCATAAACATATAATAAACATAATTTTAGTTGCAAACAGTATATATCACAAACCATATTGCATAATTTTAGTTGCAAACATTATGCATCACTTATAATCTATCCAGTTATTGTCAATCGAACATTACACAGCTCATGCAAATCCTGCCTTCTTTAAACTTCATTCTTTCTCTGCATGTATCATTCCCACAATTCCTATTTTTTTCTGTGTAATTTGCTCCTATCCTTTTCTAAAGATCCCATTTCCAGCTGAATTATCTCTGTTACTATATTCACTATTAGTAGTACAGTTTGTTTAGACGTTGAATTCCATTTTCTAGTAATTGCTTTTTTGCCAGCCACCATAATTAGACTCAGCAAGGCCTTACTATGTCTAGGCAATTTGATTCTGTATCACAGCTCAAAAAATCATTTTCTTAATTACACCAGTTTGCTGACCTAGTATCTCTGACAGAGTAGTTTGCAGGGAATTTTAAAATCTGCCAACTTGTTACACACCAAGAAAATAAGTTCCTAATTAATTCTTCCACAGCACACCTCCAACATTTGCTGTCTACCTGAGGAAAAATTCTTTGGAGTCTACTTGGGGTATAAAATACCTATGTAAACATTTCCAAGTAAAATTCCTAAATCTTCTAGAGTTTGTTGCATATTTGGGAGACATACATATATCCCTCATTGTTTCTTTGTAAATTGATTTGTATCCAATCTTTCTTCCCAGTCCTTTGTAACCTCCTCTGGCTGATTCTTATAGTTAACATTCAAAATTTTGTATACTCTACTAAGTATTCCTTTTTTAACAGCAACTTATATTCTAGATTCTACTAAAAGCTCTACCAGTGCTGGTCTTTTACTTAGGATCAACCTAATTCTTTCTCTTTGCCTATACTCTGATATCAATCTTTTATAGGGAAGGCAATATTTAGCCTGTAGTCCAAATAAATTATTGGCCTCTTCCCATTCTATTACATTTCCCTCTCTAATTATTTGCTCCCAGTACCTTGGTTCCTCTGCCAGTTTTCTTCATTAAATTCCAGCCCCCTCTTACCTATTGTCTGTATCCCTAATTGCAATCATCCCTATCGACTGAATCTCCATTCCCATTTGCTTAGTTCTTAGAATACTTTCTGCTACTTTATGAATATAATATTCTGTATGGTTATTGTTATTCTCCTTAAGGATTTGCATCCAAAATCCCAGTCTCTGCTTGTTTCTTAAGCTTCCCCTGACTCATCATCATCCATTTCCACTTTGAATTATAGGTTTCTGTTTGTGCTATGTATGGGAGCCTTAACAGTGTAGCTCTGAAATACACCTTCAAATCAGGTAATCCCAAACCGCCTTGTTCTATTGGAAGAATCAGCTTATCTCACTTAACTCTTGACATCTTCCCCTCCCAGATAAAATCCTTCAGCTCTTTATTAATTGCTATCCACAACTTCTCCTCTGGTTGATAAAAATATGCCTGACCTGTGTATAAGACTAAAGCGACTAAAAACATTTTAACTGCTTGTATCTTGGTATCCATATCCATATAACGGCTTCCAGTTTCTCAGTTTTTGTATTAGCTTTTGTTTAATCTCTTCCCACATATCCCCAACTGCCAAACCAGAATCTTTATTAATCCACACTCCTAAGTGCTTCATTTTATTATGTCCCCATAAATATGGATGTTGCTGAACCAGTTTGTGCTTGGGTAAATAATTTACAGCTTTTGCCTTTTTTTAGCTTAATTAATTTTGTATCCCAAAAAGACTAGAAACTGCCTCAAAATGTTCCACAGCACTGTAATGTCCCTTTCTGGTTTTGTCAGTTATAAAATAATAGGTATAAAACAATATCATCTGCAAATAAAGCCAGCTTTTCTTGACTACCATACCAATTGTATCCTTGAATTTCTGAGTCCCTTATTTTTTTGCCAGTAGTTCTATATATAATCCATATAATAAAGGGGAAAGAGAACACCCTTGCCTGGTTCTTCTGTTCAAACAGAAATTATCAAGGAGGAACCCACCCACTTTAATCCCCACCCCCCCGATCCTCCATATATCCTCCTAATCAACCTTATAATTTTATCAGGGAATGCAATTGCTTCCATTGCCATGCTCATAAACTTCCAGCTTACTTTGTCAGATGCTTTTTCTGCATCAAGACTTACCAACAACAGTGGTATTTTCTTACATTCTGCTTATAAAGCCCTGAGTATGACGTGCAACCCAAGTTTTAATAGTTGCTCTGCTGATGGAATTGCTGGGTTGGGTAAAATGGGGGTAAACAGCTTATGCTGGCTCACTCATCCTGGGATGAGTGATACGATGGTGCTAGTCAGGCCAGTTTGCTCCAATGCATGTGGATGGTTGTATGATACCAGTAGATGTAGAGTCCTGGTGCTTGGGCTTGGTGATTTCAAATCCATGACAGTAGTTCTCATAGCATGGATGAAGGATCACTCCCATGTCAGGGGAGGGCATAGGACACCTTGTGGTGATGCAGATTTTATTTATCTAACATTTGTTTACCGGGATAGTCTGACTGGGTTAAAGAACCCATTTTCGGTGGAGGCCCAGGGAGAAAAGCTCCAAAAATAGAAATACATAACAGTACAGAGATATTACAGTTGCTACATATGTACAGTATAATATAATATACATTATTATTAACAGGAATAAAAAGAGAAAGATTAGAATCTAACAAGTATCTGCAGGATACTTAAGGTACTCAGAAAAGATATGCTAATTTGATAACACATATTACAGAAAGTTTTAGTATTATTTAGTATCAGAGAGAGTTTTTAGTATTACAGATATACAAATTAGCTATGAGGGGTGGGGTTAGGACCATGCATATATGCCCTCATTTGAGAGCACAAACACCATCATGTGTATATGTATGATACCAGAGAAGTAGGAGGACAAATGGGCTTTGCTTATTGAGGGGCGGTGTCTCAGTTACCAGCAGGCATAGCAGAAAGCAGCCCATAAAAGAAGAAAAAATGTCAGAAAGTGAAGGGACAGTCACTGTGTGATAACAAATTGGGGGGGGGCTCATTTGGGTTATGCTTTGGGGCTAAGTAATGCAAAACCTGATGAAATACAACTTTAGCTGGACAGACACGTGTTACACAGTTAAAAATTCTTGAGGTTCCTTATCTAAAAAGACTGAACTGAGACATTCATGCACTTGGCTGATGTAACAGAGACAGCGGGATTTTTTTGTTTTTGTTAAAGAAAAAAAAAGCTGAGCATTCATTTTGCCACAAACGAAGAGATGAAACACGACCAATAAAGATAAGACTAAAATGAACATAAGAAAGAGAAAGTAAGACATTTCACTACAGTTGAATAACCATCCCATGGGAATACAATGGTTTTGTTAGGTTGAGTAGTGGGACTAAGACTATAGTCAGTGAGTAAATGTTTACCAGGCATGAAGGGCTGCAAACAAGAGCACTATATAGAGACTAACTCTATATTTCAGATTATTTTTGAAAAAGTCCATCAGTTAAAAATATTAATTGTCATTTTTATCTTCTGCTTGTGTTGTGTACTGTTACACTACTTTGTCTTGTTTCTAAGTTCTGCACTGAAGGATTATACTTTTTCTGTATTATTTTATGACTGTGATTATTTTTATTCACTTGTTTGTTAACTAGTTAAATGCTCTGGCCTAAAGGCCCTTTTCAACCACAACCTGGGCCCAGAGAGCAACAACAGAAAATATCACAAACAGAATGAGAAGTACATAGTACTAAAACAATACATAATATTCTAATAATTCATTTATAATACTAAGTAATCTAGTTATACAAATGCAAAAGTCTGACAAAGGCCCCTTCAATATTTAGTAACTTATGGTCATAGAAAAATTGCAGTGAAGGTTTTAATCTGAAATTCTGCACGTATCCATGCATTTTCTACACTGAGATGCTTCTGTAATGGATAGGCATCCAGTGTGGTCCATACATTTTCCACAGGGAGATGCTTTTCTAATGTATAGGTTGCTGGTAATTCATAAATGAATTCTTCAAACTAAATTATGCAGTGGAAGGCCATAACAGCAACCAAGACAAAGGCCCCTTCAATATTTAGTAACTTATGGTCATAGAAAAATTGCAGTGAAGGTTTTAATCTGAAATTCTGCACGTATCCATGCATTTTCTACACTGAGATGCTTCTGTAATGGATAGGCATCCAGTGTGGTCCATACATTTTCCACAGGGAGATGCTTTTCTAATGTATAGGTTGCTGGTAATTCATAAATGAATTATTCAAACTAACTTCTGCAGTGGAAGGCCATAACAGCAACCAAACACACAAAAACATACTCGGAGGCTCTAAATAAAAATCTGCCCAAGCAAAAGAGACCTCCAAAGCAGACATCCAAGCAACTGCTACCCTACAACAATACCCATGTATCACATAGTTCACAAAGTCAGTGTGCTACACAGTCACAGCCCTTAAGGCTAAACAACACACCTAATACACTTGTAATAGGTGACTCTATTGTCAGACATACTGACATCCCTCTCACCAGACTGAACAAGGAGAAGGTCACTGTAAGCTGCCTGTCGGGTACCAGGATCTGCCACATAACACAAGCACTCAGGTTACTCCATAGCAAGTACAAATATGACTCCGTCATTGTCCATGCTGGTGTGAATGACCTGAGACATACCTCCCTGGATTACATGAAAAGAGACATAGAGGAGCTCTCTGATCATGTGGCCCAGGCCGGTATGACCCTGACCTTGAGTAGCATCTTACCCTCACCAAGAATGATACCACAGTATAAAGACAAAATGATCAATTTCAACAATTGGCTAAAGTATTGGTGTCACTCAAAGGGGATCCAGTGTCTGTCAGCCTGGGATGACATGCTTGACAAGCCATGTTGCTTCGCTAGGGACGGCTTGCACCTGACACCCCTGGGTTTTTGAATACTGGCCAAGGCTCTTGCCACCCCCATAGTGCCTTTTTTAGGCAAGGCTCAAAAGACAAACCCACCTCCTTAGGCAACACAAGGAAAAAGAAACTAAGGGTAATGCTGCTCAATGTCAGAAGTCTAAACTTCAAGATGCACGCACTCGAGGCTCTCCTCAGTATGGAGAATATCGATATCTGTGCAGTAACAGAAACATGGTTCAAGGCTCCCGAGAGCACCCCAGCACTACCAGGCTATACCTCATACCATGCTATTCGGCCCCAAAACTCGGACTGAACCACAAGAGAAGGGGGAGTATCCATATTCAACAAAGATACCCATATCTCCATGCTAGTGGCACTGCACGAAGCATCTGAGACCATCCATGTGCAACTAACAGTGGGCAAAACTGCCTTCCAGTTTGTAGCCTGCTACAGACCACCCTCCCAAACTCAGGAACCCCACTCGGCTTTCCTGAAGACACTGGAGAATATGAAGGTCTCTCCAAACACCATTGTATTGGGTGACTTTAACTACCCAAACATAGACTAGGAGCACTACTCAAGCCCCAACACCCAAGCCCAACGGTTCCTAGAATTTATAAACTCAAATGCTATGGAACAACTGGTCACCACTCCCACAAGAGGGGAAAACATATTGGACCTGATCATCACCAACATGGAGACTCTATGCTCCATACCAGAGGTATACCCCTCATTGGTAAGATCTGACCATAAATTAATCACTATGGACATCCATATCCCGTCCCCACCCCCAGCAAAGGAAACCACGGTCAAAAACTTCTCAAAAGCAAACTTCGCACTTCTCAAAACTGAGGTGGAATCCTTCAAAGCCCCAGGGCCAGTGGAAAATACGGCCCAAACTGCAGACTCCTTTACAAATGCATTCTATGGATACCTACAGGAATGCATGGATTGTGCTATCCCAAATAAAACCAAGACACACTCCTCCAAAGGCAGGAGACCTGTCTGGTGGACCCCAGCCATAAATAAGCTGTACAACAAAAGGAGGAAGCTACTACATGATAGAGCAAAATCCCTGAAAGGGAAGGCAACTCTGATCAGTACTAGCAAGAAACTACGATCCCTCATAAAATCATCTAAGGCTAGCTTCGAAAGAAAAATTGCACAAGACGCTAAAGATAATCACAAGGCTTTCTTTAGTTATGTCAGAAACCTGGGTGGAAACTCCCAGATATGCTCTGAGTTAGTGCAAAATGACAAAAAATACACTGAACCCACAGACATTGCCAACATCCTGGCAGACAGGTTAAATGCAAACTTCGCCTCCCCCCTCCCCCCCAAATAAGCAAATGACTATCCCAACAGAGTGTAGCCTCCCTGACATCACAGATGCACAGGTGAGAGCTGCCCTCTCCAAAGCAAAAAACACAGCATCAATGGGACCGGACGGTGTCCCGGGCTGCGTTTTACATGAGCTCCAAGAAGAACTGAACCCTCACTTAAAATCACTGTTCAGTCTCAGCCTTACAACAGGATATGTACCCAAAGAATGGCGTACAGCAACAGTGGTCCCACTCCATAAAGGTGGTGCCACAACGGACCCCAGAAACTATCGCCCTATAAGCCTAACTAGCCTGGTCTGCAAAGCTATGGAGCGTATCATCATGGAACTCATAAACAAAGACATTGGGAACCTCCAAACACTGGATCCTACCCAATTCAGCTTTGTTAAGGGCAGATCTTGCCTCTTGAATCTGGTCAATTTCTTTGAAACAGTCACCAAGGCCATAGACGAAGGGAAGGTAGTCCACACAGCCTGCCTTGACCTTGCAAAAGCCTTCAACACAATACCCCACTCGGGCGTCATAAATAAGCTCACCAGCTTAAATATCAACCCCTATGTCACAAGATGGGTTGCAAACTGGCTTAGGGATAGAACCCACATGGTCAGAATTGCAGTTGCCATGTCAGACTCTAAACCAGTTACAAGTGGCATCCCACAAGGCTCAGTCCTGGGACCTCTCTTGTTCAGTATATATTTCTCTGAGGTACAGGCTAACACAGGAGGACTATGGCTGACAAAGTTTGCAGATGACTGCAAACTGGGGGCCATAATCGACTCGCCAGCTGACACAAGCATCCTCCAAAAATGTCTCACAGAGATGGATAACTGGTGCCAGAGCCATGGCGTAAAGCTAAATGCCAAAAAGTGCATAGTCATCCCCTTTGGGAAAAACAAAGTGCCCACAAATTACCACATAGGTGGTAATCCATTAAGTACGGAAGAAGTAATTAGGGATTTGGGGACCGAAGTAGATTGCAATCTCTCCTTTGACAATCACATTGCCAAAGTGGTTAGAAAGACATTCTATATAGCCCACCTTATCACAAATTGGTTCACATCTAGATCAAGAGAGGTCATTGTGCCCCTCTACTCATCACTCATCAGGCCCATAATTGAATACAATGCCCCATTTGGGATGTACCTTACCCAACACCTGCTACAACTAGAAAGACCCCAAAAGTACCTCACCAAGAGGATAAAGGGACTCAAACAGATGCCCTGCGCAGTTAGGCTAAAGAAACTACAGCTCTCCTCAGTTGCTTACCGCCTAATCAGAGGCGATCTGTGCCTGACGTATAAAGCCATGTCCAACCCAGAATTAATGGACATGCTCCACCTCAAGAAATCCAAATTCATCAGAACTACACGCTCCAGTGACTTAAACCTCAGCACAGAAATAAATAGAACATGCTGGAAGGACAGATTCATATCCCAGAGGCTCCCCTCACTCTGGAACAAAATCCCAATCCATGTCAGACAGAGCCCCTCAATGACCCTCTTCAAGAAGAATCTTGACGTCTGGATGGGAGATCGTAAATTTACCCCTGGGATCTCTTCTGTGTCACTGCTAGACAGAGGCACGGTAAACTAACCTTAAATGGGCTATCTTCTGTGACCTACTATACAGAGGCACAGTCAACTAATCTAAGAAGGGTGGCGAAAGACAAACACACTCTGGCTAGGCTTGTAAATGCCTTAGGGCAGTTAGCCTAGTATCAACCTATGAACCTATAAGCTTCAGTATCTGCAGGCTGAGATAATGCTGAACAACCGACTTGAAAATGGAGAGAGTCTTCCTTGTTCTTGTGCAGCAGCTACTTTCACCTTTGCAGTAATATCGCCACCTGCTGTTTAGATTGAACAGTGCAAGAGTTCCACCACTGAAATTCAGTGAGTCAGAATAATGAACCCTGTTTTAATGATGAATTTAGGTATTATCACTTTTATTTATTTATTTATTTAACCTAAATTTTTGGAACCTATGCAACAAATCATCGGTTGCCACTGATACTTTTCTTTGATCTTGGACACTGGGATGTATTCCTGACCCCTGATTTAATCCAATCCCCCCCCCCCCCCGGTAATTTCTGGATCCACACTTTCTTAATATTTAGCAGTCCTTGGCAAATTTCATTATACTATTACTTCATATCTTAACAACCAGAAGACTTGATATGTAGTTTTTCATCCTGTACACCCAAATGCTACAGTAATTGTCACAGAGAATAATATAAGTTTATTATCTGGCCTGAGTTTTTTTTTCCTTGCTACTACACACTGATTTTGTGGTGCATGTAACTTTGGATGTGTCGTGTTGTGACCTTGGATAAGTTATTCTACCTCCCTGATTCTGACAAGTCAAAGTTAGACAACATTCTTCTTTGCATAGTCTTGAAGATGGATAGTTAGCATTTGACGTCTGTCTGCACGGGAGTGTCTGGCTTAGACTATCCTCATTCCATGAAGACATGTGCTAAGTTATTTTGGATGTTTCTTTTCAAGATGAGGTCCTTTTTAGGGATCACACTCACATGACTACTGTGTATGTCCAGATAATATACCATTTAAGATGGCCTGGGTATCTCCCTCCCAATTTTTCCCAATTAAGTGTGTCACTCATACAGTAAATCTGCCCACCTACCAGTAATGGCAGATTAACTACTATATTCTACTTACACTTTCAGGGTCTTCTGGCCAAGTCCCCAAGAAGTCTCAAGTAATATACTCCCACTAGAAGATCAGTCTGTGCTCGAAGGACTACTCACGTAAGAGTTTTGTTCTCTTCATTTGCCCTGATTTAGGGAACTATTACTGACAACAAGTAGGTTTTGGACATCACTGAGAAGGGTTGTGCCTAGAACTGATTGGTGCATCCCTGAATCCTTCTCCTCAGAGATGTTGCTTTCTTAGTCTCTGTATTTTTTGCCGAGAAGGGTAGTGGAGATTGTTTCCAACATTGGAACAGAGAGTCTGTTTTTATTCCCTTTTTTTTGGACTCAAGACATTGGGTGCATTAGAGCTTATTTTGGATTTTCATATCAATTACTTGAAAGTTTTATGTAGTTATACTGCAAGGAGAGGTGTATTTGCTCCCAGAGCATTTCAGGATTTTGTTATTAGACATGATATATAATTGCTGGCATGTTGGACATGGGATTCATACAAGAGGTTTAAGCATATCTTTCTAGGCTGTTATCCCTTTTAATATAAAATGTTGCCATTTGGTCTGTCCTCTTATCCCTGTAGGATCCATCATCAAAATTACTGTGGTTGTGAAGATCCCACAACAAATGTACCTCATCTTTCCATATCTGCATGGCTAGTTCCATACAACTCACTCTTAGTATCCCTTTTATTAGCCTTAGCCTGGGTGTGACTTTTGTAGTCTCTTAGCTGGAAAGTCATTACAATCTAGGAGATGTTTGTCCTGCTCCTGGTGCCGTTCATCACTTTCAGTGGACTGGTGTTGGACATTGTTCAGTGTTCAACTTTTTTCTCCTGAAGGAGGCTGAGGTATTTAAAGATCTAATATGTCATGTCTCCTTGCAGTCTTGAGTCCAAACCTATCACCTCTGCCCTGTGCTGGTAGACAGGGCAGAGACTGTGCTGACTGCTTCTTTTACCTATCACCACCTGGAAGTGTTATACTGGACTATGTAATGGCAGTCAATGTCTCTCAGACGTGCTTCTTATCTCTGATCTTTGCCAGCATTTCTTACCACACTGGATTGCATGCAGTAATATGGAACTGAATTTCTTTTTTCTACTCATTCCCTGAATTAGTCCCTGATTTAGAATTCATTTTTGGACAGTTGTGGAATCCAGCTGAGGTACGGCTAAGGCTGTCCATTTAAATATCCCTGAGGTGAGTGTGATGCACTTGATTCTGCAGTCTTTGACTGACTATATGAAGCTGGAACTTTTGTAACCAGTTCAGAAAGTCAAGCAGTAGTGTGATATCATGCAGAGAGGGTCTTCATTGTATCCACTACTTAGAGAAGTGATCCAGGCCTGGGAATAGGCCACTCAGTGTCACATCTTCCTTTGGTAGTCTAGATTCTGAGGGATTGCTATATTATGGCACAGAATTCTGAGCCACAGTTCCAACTTGTTACTGCTCATGTTGACTTCATAGAGCAATGGTGTCCAATCTGCATCATGCAGGCCATATGTGGCTAACCCCACACTCCAGTCTCCTTGGTGCAGCCCTTCTTGGTTGTTTAGTGGCAGTATTTATGCATAGGCATTGCATGCACAAGTGCTTTAAAGTATAGCCAGCAGTCAGGCTTGTGTATGGTATAGGAAGCCATAACCGCAGAATGCTTTCACTGCATGTGTCTCAGAAGTCAGTGACATGGTGCTGGAATTTTTGTATTGTGACTTTTGTGTGTCTGCCTATCTGTAGTATTAATTGGATTGCTTACAATATGCTCTGCCTTCTATCTTCGCATTGTTGCTGCAGTTTAATATTCACATTATAGAAGGGTATCAGCAGTGACAGGTACCAATGGCATATGTGCACAATGCTAGTGATTGTGCTTTTTTTTCTTTTTCGTTATTCTTACATCACATATTTTGTTATGATAATTGTAGGATGGTGAATAATATAATGTGAAAGTATGTACAAAGACTGTTAAATAATCTTGTGAGCTGTACCCTGATCAGGTTTCAAGAAAGTTTGTATCCATGGAACTCTTTTTAGGATCTCTAGACTAATGTATTGTGGTGACAATTTTCTAAGGATCTCTGAACAAAGCACATTAACATGGTTTACTTTTTTTTTCACTGAATGAAATGCAGTGTGCAGTGTAGTCTGCTAAAATCAATGTACTGAAGAGTTTAGTCAGTGCTAAATCTCACAATTAGAGACCTTGATGTTCATTACAGTCATTGTGTTAAACTTTGAAGTTTCTACCTGTGAATGTTAGCACTAATGAAACTGTACAGTACCTGATACTATTGTGTTAAACATCTAGGATTCTAACTGTAAAGTTTAGTGCTGTCGAAATTGTTCAGTACCTACTACTACTGTGTTAAACTTCAAAGTATTGTACTGAGTATGTTTCATCAACACCAGTCTTCGCAATCAGCAACTTTAAAGTTTAATGCAATAAATGGGTGTGGTAAGAGAGCAAGATGTTGCATTCCAGTATACATTAATTTATCAAAATAAGTAAATAATACAGATTTTCAAGACAAGGCAATACAGTAACATCTAGTGCATGTACTCTCATCCCAGTTGGTAAAAAAGTGGCAATTTTATCTACCATACGTACAAGACAGGGCAGTGCTTAATAGTTTTTTCCCTTCTAAGAGTAAGGTTAAAGTTCACTAGGACACTCAGCGTTTCTAGTTATTTGAATAGTTTGGGTGAAGTTTTGTATCCGAGAACATTTGCTGCTGATTTCCTATGATTATAATTAAGGTTAAAGGCATTTCTATATTATAGCCAAGCCTTATGGAAATTTTGTGGGATAGTGTCACAGCTGGTGGGATAGGCAAGATAGTTTAGCATAGTTTGTGGCCCTTGAGTTAACTTGAGGAGACCTGGGGCCCAATGATGCTGAAAAGTTAACCACAACTGTCACAGAGCATGCAGCCAATTTTGTAAATGTAAGGTATTCTAGAAATCCCTCTGCACACGTCTACACTGTCCTAAGGTAGGAGGACAGTGTATGGCGCATGTACTTTTAATAAGCCAGGAAGGGATGGATGTTTGTCTGTACATTCTGCTCCATCTTAATGTCTCACCTCCTGGCATGGTTTGATCAAAAAGGTCAAGGCTTATTCTCATCATCCAGTGTGACCTTGAAATACTTAGTTTCTTTAGCCACTTGAAAGTTAGTCATAGTCTGACCAATGAGTGTTCTTATGTTTAAAGCTTAGTCCCTCTGGTTGTGACAACCCAGTTAGCAGACGGCCTGCAGAGAGTACAGATTCCTTGAATTTACCAGAAAGTGCTTCCCAAGGTCTAGCTATAAAATAAAGTGAACATATTGTGCATTTGAGCAGCAAAGTTCCCTTTCCTGCTACAGCTGGTTAATCTGCATATTAATCAGTTTTATTTTGGACACCTATCCTCCTCCATTAAGTTTCATGTTTTAGCCCTTTGACATTCCACAATGTAATGGAAAGCAAAACTCTGATTCTGGTGAAGTAGTTTATGGGAGGGGTGGGAGTCTGGGGCTGGGACTCCTCCTCTGTAGCATTAACAAGTTCTCTCTTTGTCCATCTGGGTTTCCTCTCACACCCCAAGGATGTGTTATAGACAAATTAATGATCTTTTAAACTGCCCATAGATGTACATGGTGTGTGTAAGTGTGCATATGTGTTCCATGATGGTCTGGTGCCCTATCCAGGATAAATTTCCCTACCTCACATTGGTTGCTTGCTTGGATAAATTTCAGCTTTTCCACAATCCCAAATTGAATTAAGTTGGTAATCAGAAACTTCCAAGACAGCTTCACACTGATCAACAACTTAACTCCAGCTCTCCCAGTGTGAAAACAGAAACTGAGAAACAACCACTAGTAATAGTGTCAGCTTGAATAAAATTCAGTTACTGGCTAGTAAGTGCACTGCCTGTATGCTAGCAAATAAGAAACTAATAGAGCCTAAAAGAAAATCAACTAGAAAAGGTGAAGAGAAAAATCACTGGCTGTGAAGGATCCTGGAACTGTTGCAAAAAAGCAGTTCAAGATCGTGCTGTGGTGCACAACATGGCTTCCACTAATCTAGAGGAAAACTAAGTCAAATGTGCTCAGAAATTATTAAAGTAAACAAAACACTGATACAAAAGTCAAATGTGTTTGTGGTTTTGTTTGAGGGTTTTTATTAAACCAAAAAGTCATGTAAAATTTGACATAGATTCCAATATTATTGTAAGAAAAAAAATGTATAAAGGATTAGCATGTCAAACATTAATGGCTGCACGTATCACAAAAGGTGGAAATAGACATTTAAAAAGCTGCTATATATAATAGTTGGGAATAATGACTTTTTACCATAATGGCAACATGTATTATCTTGGAATGTGAATGGTCTCACAAGTATAGACAAAAAAGACAGAATACTTAATTATGTTAAGAAATGCAGAGTGCAAATAGCAATGCTACAGGAGATGCACTTGGAAAGAAATGAGTGTGTGAATTTGATAAAGACAGTATTTCAGGGACGATATTATGCAGAATATCAGGGACAAGGGAAAAGAGGAGCCCTTCTTTTAGTTGCTAGAGGAGCTTCAGTAGTGATACAAGAGGGAAAAATAGATAAAATGGCAGATTTATGGTAGTAAGGAGTTACTGGTAAGGGATGAGTATTACGATGTCATGTATTTATATTCCACCTAAAATTTATATTTCGTAGCTTACATATTTCCAGCAGGGAACTGGGGACTGGAATTTGATTTGCAACAATGAGGATATATATGGGAGCCCTAGAAGGGAAACTATAACAAATAAGGTAAATTTATCTATGACCCTATGAACCTATAAAGTAAATTTCTGAAGAAATTTGTGGAAATATTTGGTATGAAAGACGTGAATTCAGTAGTAGGAACTCAGAATTTACATATTTTTCACTGAGGTACATAAGTAGGCTTGACTGGACAGAAATTTTATTTCACAGGAGCATGTGCATTTAATTGAAAACTTTGGCACACATCCAATAACTATTTCAGATCACGAGCCAATAATTACTAAGATAAAAATGCATGGTAATGAAGTAAAGATGAGATACCATTGCTTCCCTACCTACCTGTTAAAAGAGAGGAATTTAAGAAATGAGTAGTGAAAACTTTCCAGGAGTTATTAGGGAAGATAGAAAGTACTCCAGAAGTTATAGCTAGCGAGTTGGATAAAATGAAAGTGGAGTTTAAAAATATGGTAGAAATAAAAGAAAAAGAGATCTGATTATGAAGCAATAAGTATTATTTTGAGGGTCTGACAAAGGTTAAAGTATTACAAAATAAGGAGAATCTCACAGAACAAGAAAATACACAATTACAGAGTGCTAAAGAGATAATAAGGGAGTACATGGATAATATGTATGAGTTTAGAAAGATTACTGTTAAACAACTGTTTTTTGGTAACTCCACAGCACAAAAACATTAGGCACGACTTAGACAACAAAGTAGAAAGGGTTGTTACCAAACTTAGGGAGCCTATAACAAGAAAAATAACTAGAAATCCTGTAGAGATATTAGAGATATTTCAGAATTTTATGAAAATTTGTATAAAGTATAGAAGTGGGAAACTCAAGAAAAAGCACAAATAAAAATATTTATGGAAGACATAAATATGCCAAGGTTAGAGCTAGATGAAGCTTAACAACTAACAGTTAAGATAGGAAGCGATAAGAAAAAAAAGGTGGTATATCACCAATCAGCAGGAAAGTCTCCAGGAATAGATAGTATTCTGGTGGAAGTTTAGAAGCTAGGAGGGAAGAAAGTGATAAAGAGCTGGAAGGTTTTGTTTAATAGCATTTTAAAAGGAGGGGATGCACCAACATCCTGGGAAAAAAAGCTGTGGTGGCTGTAATACCTAAAGATGGTAAAGACCCATCTTATCCAGATTTATTTTATTTCAGTTTTAAACCATGATTATAAAGTGTTTGTGACTATAATGCCTAAAAGAATGTCAAAGGTGATACCAAAATTGATAGATATGGGCCAATGTGGATTTGTGAAGGAGAGGCTACTTTTGAATAGTTTGTCTAATTTTTCCAAGTCTTTTGGGTTTCTGATACCTAGATGGGAATGGACAACATTCTTAAGTCAAAGTACAATTAAAGTTCATGAAATTAGTATTGTTTCAATCTTTGATGTCAGCCAGAAATGCTGTTCGCAGCACCTGCAATGTGCCCTATAATGACTCCTGCAATTCGTATGAAGTTACATGTATTGGTAACATATCTAAATACAATTGTAGATTCTTTTTTATAAGACCCATTGCTCCAACTACTATTGGAACTGTCTGGGTATCTTTCTTCCACATTGCTCTCGTTTCTGCATGCAAATCCTGATATTTTATGACTTTGTATCTCTCTGTATGCAAGACACTGTAGCCAGTGGGTGTAGTAATTTCAATGATAAATGCTACTTTTGTCTTCTTTTCATGGACCACTATATCTGATTTTCTTGCATCTAGACCCCATGCTGACTGTTTTTTTCCTGTGTGCTCTTAAAAGAAATTGTGCTGGATGCAGAGAGGTCTGCATCTGGAAATACTGAGTGTATCCAGTTTTGTTCCAAGTGAACATCCTTCTTCAGTGTCAGTGGTGAGGATTGAATTTTCTTGATTACTGGCCCAGAGTGGGAACATCACACCCCACTTGGGCATTGTTGACAAACTCAAGAGGTTAGGTACAAACCCATATGTCACCCAGTGAACAGCCACCTGGTTCACAGACAGGACAGAGGAAGTTAGAATTGGGTCGTCTACCTCAACAAAGAGGCCAGTCAAAGTGGAGTCCCTCAGGGATCGGTCCTTGGACTGTTTCTTTTTGCATTTACTTCTGTGAGGTCAAGGCCAGTGTCATTGGCCTGTAAATTTACAGATAATTGCAAATTAGGAGCTGTCATTGAATCCCACACTGACACAAATGTTCTCCAGGAAGGGCTGACACAGACAAACAACTGGTGTCAGAGCCATGGACTAAAACTAAATGCCAAGAAATGCATAATAGTATCCTTTGGGAAGTCATCCACCCCTGGTAACTATCATACTGACAACACACCCCTTACAGTTGGCCCAGTAGTCAGGGACTTAGGGACACACAGAGACTGTAATCTAGCCTTTGACCATCACATGTCTACAGTAGTGAGGAAATCATTCTATGTTGTGTGGCTTAAAAGTATGGCATATAGGTCCAAGGAAGCCATCGTCCCACTGTATTTGGCATTCATCATACCTGTCATTGAGTACAGTGCCCCCTTGATATATACCTAACCAGCCATATCCAAAAAAAGAAACATCTACAGAGGTTCCTCACTAAAAGAGTACAGTGCATAAGTCAAATGTCCTATGCAGACCACCTCAGTGCCCTATCCCTGTTTTCTGTCTTCTACAGGCTATTGAGGGGAGATCTATGCCTGAAAAAAAAAAAAGTAATCTCCATGGTATCCCGAAGTCTCAGAATAACCCACTAAAGCGTAGTGGGTTCAAAAACAAAACAGTGTAAGAAACTTCTCTGTGTGGAAGATTTTCAGTCCATATATTTCTTGTTAATCACTGTATATTAATCAGATCAGACAATAGTAGTAGAAGTAGTGAACTTAACCTCGTCTTAAGACAAAACAAAACAAACAATAATAATAGAAAATATGTAATTGTATAGCATTACTAAGTATTTGAAAGTAATCCAAGCAAGGCAGGCAGTCTGTTTCCAGTCGACAATCCTTTGATTTCCAACTGGAAATAGACTGCCTGCCTTGCTTGGATTACTTTCGAATACTTAGTAATGCTGTACAATTATATATTTTCTATTATTTATTTTGTTTTGTTTTGACTTAAGACGAGTTTAAATTCACTACTTCTAATCTTCCACACAGAGAAGTTTCTTACACTGTTTTGAGATCTATGCCTGGCATACAGGACATTGTCAGACCCCAATCTGATAAATCTCCTGTATATCCACAAAACAAACAGCACCAGAATTACCCATTCTAAAGACTTAAACCTTGCCTGTGATATAAATAGAACCTGCTGGAGAGACAGGTAGGTGTCCCAGAGACTCCCCCATCTCTGGAACAGGCTCCCCATCCATGTGAAGTTCCTCCCTTATCCAATTCAGGTGTAACTCAGACAACTGGATGGGGAGCAGGAAATTCATCCCTGGTTTGGCACCCATGTCTCTAATGGACACTGCCAGCCTGTAAATGTTTTATCTCCCAGTACCCTCCTTGTAAATGTTTCACCTCCCAAGCCCCTGCTTACACTTATCAAGGGTATCAGAACTTGTCAGAGATTTGGGATGCATGGCTAGGCTTACAAAGGCCCTTAATGTCGTTAGCCTAGTAAACACCTATGAAGCTATGAAGCTGTGTATCTTTCGGACTGTTGGTAATGGGTGATCCCATATGATGTAAACTCATCATTTTCTGTGATGCTTTGTGGCTCATGTTTCCAGTGTTTTTCAGCCACTTAAATACTGTAATGTTTGAACGATCCTCAGTGCAACAGTCTTGCTCCGTTATTATGCGTTTCACTATACAGTCCTTCTGCCATTAGTATGTCACAACCAGCAACAAGCTGTGTGACTGTTTCCGATTCTGCTTTATAAAACCTACATTTATCTGTTTCTCTCTTCATGTTCAATGAACTTTGTATACCAATGTGTAAGTAGCCCACTATCTTGGACCCCAATATTAACCTTTCATCTTTTGGTTTGAATTCACCTCTCCTTAACCATTCCTACTTTCCATCCTGATCAACTTTCTTCGAGGAGTTTTCTATGCTTGCAACTATATTTATGCATTTTCCACATTTCTTGCCTTCTCATCTGATCCTTTCCCTTATATTCTTTCTTTTGTTTTTTGGCATATTCAGTTGCTGCCTGATTTTTATCTACTTCTGGTTTGATTTCCATTCTCGCTTGATGCTGATATGCTTCTGCTAGACTAAGAAGGGAAGACATCTTAGATTTATCCTCCTCATGTTTCAAAACTTTCACTACGTTTGGGTCTTGTGAGGTCAGCAGATATGTGTGCAGTCCCATGATTACAGATCTGTACATGTAATCAATTTCCAGGAAGCCCATACCCCCTTCGGAATGAGGAATATATAATCTTGGTATGCAC
>NC_056741.1:1150265268-1150357768 GCF_019279795.1 Protopterus annectens | reverse complement strand
GAAGTGCTTCTTTAAAGAATGCATCCACCAAAGCATATGTATTGAGGCCATTTGGTCAGGGGTGCATACTTTCACCAAATACTCTATTCCAACAGTTTGATATCCTCTGAGATGGTAGTACTTCAGCGAGTTTTGCCTGGAATCCATGTTCTGTCATTTAGGCTCCTGGCATCCATTTGGGTGATTTTGCATACTGTTTGGAATTCTACCCACGTTAAGCACACTGCAGGGAGCTTCTCTTAGTAGAATGTAACAGATATGTGAGTACAAGCAATAATAGCTGGTCTTCAAGAGAGACTTCTATATTGGATCACCTTATCCTTCAATCGACCTTCCTGGATGATTCCTGTGGTTATACCAAGTTTTCAGTAGAATCCTCTGAACACTCACTTTGTTCCTACCCTGAACTTGATATGCAGTAGTATTAATTACCATGCATGCCCTGTAGCAACTATTGTACTTATCTTAATATACTTTCTGGAATGCAATAAATGTTACTAATTTATTTACTTACTTGTTATTTACTTTATCTGCAACTGGCTTATTGTGTACACTTATTTTCTGTGCTAATTGCTTGTATGCAACTGTCTTACTGTGTTATATGAAATCCTGTTATACAGTGTATCCATATTTTATGTAGAACTTTTCTCCCCAGGTCTCTGATGATAATTGGCTATATCCAGCTAGAGATATCCATCAACAAAGATGGATGAATATATAACTAGAATTAGCCACTAGATTAAGTAAATGCATTGCACTGCACTGCACAGGGCCTGATGTCAAGTCAACTTCAGTTCCCAAGTCTCAAGTCTCTAATCTTAGATAATAAGAGAGCTTGCCAGAAATATATCATAACTAAAAAAAAGAAACTAACTCAGATACTGATTCTGCATAACTACTGTTTGATAAAGGTGTACCAGAATATGTGTGGGCTTAATAAACAGCAGAATTCAAAGAATTCACGAAGCAAGGGGAGACATACAGTTGTATAAGTAACTGATGCTACTTGAATTAAGAGAAATCTTTCCAATGCAATAGTTTAAGATATTGAGTGAAAACATGCTCTTCTTATTACAATGCATATCTGCTATGCCTTTATCGGATTGTACAGTCAGTCGAACAATATTCCTTAACAAGGGGAAGGCACTTTTAGCAAACTGCAAAGCTTGATGTAACATTGATGGTACAAGTCTAAATGCTGCCCAGAACCAAACTGTGTATCTGCACTGTCAGTAACGGGATTTGATAATGGAGCAGATTTATTGGAGGGTTGGCAGGACCTGCACCTCACCTTTTGTGGATACCGAATAGTACTGAATACTCAAATGAGAGATTGTTATTATTGGATGGTTGAAGTTAGTGGATGAAGGAGATGAAGTGCAAAGGAAATGATGGAAGGGTGGGAGGGAATGGGGGTATGATAGGGGAGTAAAACAGAGGTGAGTGTAAAAAGGCAGGGGAGATCCCAATTATCTCTCCAGTAAAACTCTCTCAGTTGGACCAGCTTAGAACCTTCATTCCATCAGTTTAGTGATTTAAAGGCAGTCAGAAAAATCATAAATTATGTTTATAGTGCCTAATTGACCAAAATGAGTTAGAATTAGGAATAATGGAAACAGCTTAAAGAAAGAGTTAAGCAGTTTAAGCTTGTATTACTGGTAGAATCAAATGCAGTTAATTGAACAAGTGTTACATTACAGAATGAGGTACAACTACTAAGGACATAATTGCTGTTTGCAAGTACTCTGTCCAGCGACTAACACCAGGAGAAAGTGTTTGTATGTGTAAAAATGGTTTACCTTTGAAAGGTTGAAAATGAACCTTCAGAACGGCCCTTTGTTCATAGGTAGGTACTAGGCTATTGGCCATAGGGCATAATTAAGCCTAGCCATAAATTTTGTGCTATAGCACTCCCTCCCAGGTGGTTTAGTTACCTGCACCCCTGTCGGGCAGGGCCAGAAAAGTGATTCCCGGGGTGAATTTCCTGTTTCCCATCCACTCATCCAGATTTCTCTTGAAGAGTGCCAACGAGGAGCTCTGCCTCACATATATGGGGATCCTGTTCCAGAGCAAGGGGAGTCTCTGGGACATGAATCTGTCCTCCAACACATCCTGTTTATTGATTATGTTAGGTTTATGTCCCTTGAGCGTGTACCTCTGGTGGATTGGGTATTCCTTAGGTGGAGCATTTCTAGCAATTTGGGGTTTGACATAGACTTGTATGTCAGGCAGAGATCACCTCTGAGTAGCCAATACGCGACCGAGTACAGTCTGAGTTTTTTTAGCCTCATGGCATAGGGCATCTGTTTAAGGCCCTTTATCCTCTTTGTGAGGTACTTTTGAGGCCTCTCCAGCTGCTGCAGATGTCTTTCTAGGTACATCCCGAATGGGGCATTATATTCAATAATGGGTCTAATTAGTGATGAGTAAAGGGGGATAATAACTTGCTTATTCCTAGATGCAAGCCCCTTTGTGATAAGGTGTGCCATGTAGAAGGATTGTCTAACCACTTTAGCAATGTGGTTGTCGAAAGAGTGGTTACTGTTCACCTGAGTCCCTAGGTCCCTTATCACACTATCTGTGATAAGTGGGCTGCCACCTATGTTGTAGTTCATAGGTTCTTGGTTTTTCCCAAAGGGGATAACAATCCACTTTTTGGCATTTAGTTTGAGGCCATGATTTTGGCACCATGTATCTGTATCCGTAAGACCCTTTTAAAGGATGTCAATGTCACTAGGATTCTCTATTATGGCTCCCAGTTTGCAGTCATTTGCGAATTTTGTTAGCCATAGTCCCTCCGTGTTTGCTTGTACTTTCGAAAAGTAGATACCAAACAGGAGGGGGTCCCAGGATGGAGCCCTGAGGTACACCACTAGTCACAGGTTTGGAGTCTGATCTAGCGTTTCCTATTCTCACTGAATGGGTTCTACCCATGAGCCAGTTTGCAACCCATCTTGTTACATAGGGGTTTATATTTAGGTTGGTGAGTTTGTGTATAATTCCCGAGTGGGGAATGGTATCGAAGTCCTTTGCAAGATCAAGGTATGCTGTGTGAACCACCTTGCCCTCATCTATTGCTTTAGTGACCATTTCGAAGAAGTCAACCAGATTTAGGAGACATGAACTTCTGTTCATGAACCCAAACTGGGTGGGGTCCAGGGTTTGTAGGTTTCCATTGTCATTGTTTATGAGTTCCATGATGATGCGCTCCATGGCTTTGCAGACGAGACTCATCAGGCTGATGGGGTGGTAAGTCCCAGAGTCAGTGGTTGCACCTCCTTTGTGGAGTGGTATGACTGTTGCTGTGTGCCACTCTATGGGCACATAACCTGAGGTGAGGTTGTAGTTAAACATGGTATTAAGGTGAGGGGTTAATTCATTTTGGAGCTCATGTAGCACGCAGCCTGAGATGCTATCTGGTCCCATGGATGCTGTGTTTCTTGTCTTTGTGAGTGCTGTTTTCACCTGAGTGTCTGTGATTTTAGGGGCAGCACAATCTTCTGGTATGGATATGAGCCTTTTGGGGGAAGAGGGTGAGCTGAAATTTGCACTGAACCTATCTGCCAATATATTGGTGATATCAGTTGGTTCCGTGAATTTTAAGCCATTATGCTGTAGTTCGGAGCAGATCTGAGAGTTGCTATTGAGGTTTTTGATGTAGCTAAAAAATGCTTTGTGATTGTCTTTGGTGTCCATTGCGATTTTTCTTTCAAAGCTCACCTTAGAGTTTTTTTATGAGGGTTCTTAGTTTTTTGCTAAGGTTTGTCAGGGAGCCCCTCCATTCCTGGGTTTTTATTTTTTATTTTTTATTTTTTATTTTTTTGCAGTAATTTCTTCCTTTTATTATAGAGCTTGTTTATGGCTGGGGTCCACCAGACTGGTTTCCTCTTTTTGGAGGAGTGGATCTTGGTCTTGTTCTGGATAGCATGGTCCATGCACTCATGTAGGTGCTTGTAGAGTGCTTATGTGTAGGATATAGCAGATTCAGTCATATTGACATTCTGCATGGGAGTAATAAAGTTTTTTACCTCTGTCTTGAGTAGCATAAAGTTTGCTTTGGAGAAGTTTTTCACCATGTTTTTTTTGGGACAGGGGATGGGGGTGGTATGTGGATATCTAGGGTGATGAGTTTGTAGTCTGATCTGACCAATGAGGAATTTACCATAGGTGTGGTGCATTTGTCCCCCATGTTGGTGATGACCAGGTCCAGTATATTTTTACATCTTGTGGGGGTGTTTACAAGCTGGTCCAGAGCATTAGAGTTAATGTACCTCAGGAAGCTCTGAGCAAAGGTATTAGTACTTTCATAGTTTTCCCAATTGATGTTTGGGTAATTGAAATCACCTAGTATAAGGGTGTTGGGTTGGACTTTCATGTTTTCAAATACCTCAAGGAAAGCGGAGTGAGTTTCCTGGAGCAGGGATGGTGATCTGTAGCAAGCTACAATCTGAATTGCAGTTTTCCCATTGTTAGTTGCACTTGGATGATCTCTGAGGCACCATACTTTGCAACTATTCTGGGGGTGTGGTTATCCCTGATGAATACGGATATGCCTCCTCTCTTTGTATTTCGGTCCGGGTTTTTCGGCCGAAATGTGTGGTATGAGTTGTAACCTGGAATCGCTGGGGTGCTCTCTTGAGCCAGGTCTCCGTTACTGCACAAATATCGATGTTCTCCATGTTGAGGAGTGCCTCAAGAGAGTACATTTTGAGGTTTAAACTCCTAGTGTTTAGCAGCATGACCCTCAGTTTATTATCCCTAGTACTTGTTACGGTGGTGGATTTTTTTGAGCCTTGCCTAAAAAAGGCACTATGGAGGTGGCAAGAGCCTTAGCCAGTATCCTGAATCTCAGGGGTGACAGGTGCAAGTTGTCTCTGCAAAGCATTGAGGCTTGTCGAGCATGTCATCCCAGGCAGACAGATACTGGATCCCCTTTGAATGACACCAAAAACTTAGCCAATTGTTGAAATGTATTATTTTTTCTTTGTACTGTGGTATCATACTTGGTGAAGGTAAGATTCTACTCAGGGCTAGGGTCATACCTGCCTTGATTACATAATCAGAGAGCTCTTCTATGTCCCTTTTCATGTAGTCCAGGGAGGTACATCTCAGGTCATTCACACCAACATGGACAATGACAGAGTCGTATTTGTACTTGTTGTGGAGTGACCTGAGTGAATGAGTAATGTGGCAGATTCTGGCACCTGACAAGCAACTGACAGTGACCTTCTTATCCAGCCTGGTGAGAGGGACATCGGTGTGCCTGACTATGGAGTCACCTATTACAAGTGTGTTAGGTATGGTGTTTAGCCTTAGGGGCTGTGGTTGTGCAGCACACTGATTTTTGTGATTATGTGATGTTTGCTGTGTGTTTGTGGGTGTAGGTTGCTTGCGTGTCAGCTTTGGAGGTCTCTGTTGTTTCCACAGATTTTTATTTAGAGCCTCCGAATATGTCTTTATGTATCTATGTGTGGGGTTCAAATTTGGATGTATGGTGGGACTATGTGTAGTAGGTGGTGTGCTGCAGGTTGGTACCTTCTCTTCTTGACTGTCAGTTTCAGTCATGACTGGAGAGAGCTTTGCTTCAAGTTTAGCTATGTAAGTGCATCTCTCGCAGATTTTGGTATTTTGTGGTAGGAGAAGAGGGTTGTGAAAATGAGGCAGTTGTAACATTGCCTCAGGATGCCCAAATTCATCAGGTGCACAGGAGAACTTGCTGGGAGCTGGCTCTTGGACATGCCTGAATGGGTTAAGAAACTTGTTTTTTGGGGAGAGTAATTTGACTGTTCTCTACAGACAACTGTTGGGGATCTAGTATTATAGCTTATATTGTGCTTCTGACTCTTTTTGCGCCAAGTGCTAGTCTAAAAGTACTGATTTCAGTGCTAAAACTGGAAGAACTGGCTAATGCCAAGGGAAAAACTGAAGAGCAGACTCAGTGGAACCGGGGATAGTTTAACCCTAGCAAACCGCGATGTGCAAAACCGTGCAAATGCGTTTTTATATCAGAAAGATTAAAGAAATAGAATTTAGCCCAAAATTGCCAATAAAACTACAGTTTCTGGGCAGAAACCACTCCTCCAAGGACTGGTAGGCTGTTCATAGCTCCCCACTCTTACTGGTGAACAAAGAAACTTCCTTTTTGCCCAAGTAAGGCATAGCCAACACAGTCCAGGTATCAGCCGATATCTGAAACTGGACTTTTCTAGCTTAGTAAGGCGGGAAAATAGCAAGTTTTTTTCTTTTCTTTTTTTTTCTTCAAGAAAAACAGTAGAAACAGGTAACAAACAAGTTTTACAGTGCAGTAATGGCTGTCGCACTTGAGGGGGAAGCCAGAGACAATTAAATAATACAATTTACAGCAAAAACGACTTTAAAAAAGTGCAGGCACAAGTAAATGCAATTTCCATTATAAAATGAGCATTTTGAGATGCAATAAATGCTAGAAAATGAGCGTTTAGGCGGAAATAGCAGTAAACATCAAGAAAAAACAAAAAATGGTACTTAAACACTCCAAAGTTTCTCCTTTTGTCTTTCTGGTGTTGTAGGTCTCTGCAGGACACCTGGGCAGGATCTGCTGAGCTTATACAGACTCAAAAACTGCGCAAATGCGATGTCCTTCAAGGATGCATCTGCAGTCTTTACAAATGGGTTGTCCTGTTGTCAGGCAGCCCTTTGGTCGGCCGGATTCCAAAGTCTGGGTCTGGGTCTGGCTTCGGCTGGTGTCGCACTTCACCCGACGTCATTGCGGCAGTTCTTCGGGTATAAAGGCATCAGCCGACGCCATTTTCCTCAGTCTTTCTTGCCGCGTGGCGCCCGAAGCAGAAGCTGTTCGCAAGTGCCGGTCAGTCAGATCCAGAGATTACTACTACCGAATACTACTTCGAAGACTTCTATAAAGCTAAGTACCCCGTTGGGGACTCTTTCTTGCCTCAGCCGATGTCAGAGAAAGTTAATAACTGTTTATCTTGTGGGAAACAAATACCTCATAAAGATTTCCACTCCTATTGCATACATTGTTTAGGCCCAGACCACGACGTAGCAGCTTGTCTAGCCTGTGCTTCTTTTAACCGACGGACGCTTAGACGCCGCCGGACTTTGCTGAGCAGATTTTCGCCCGATTTTGCCTACATTATGCCGTCGGATCCTCCGACTACTCAAATAACCAAAAAGCGCAAAGAAAAAGACCGACACTCGCAGTCCGCAGTTTTGGCCGAAACCGCGGTTAAGCAAACCACGAGTGTCTCGGTTTCGGCCGAAACCGAGCAAGCGGTTCTTTCTCCAGCCGATAACTTGCCTGCTACCGAGGCCTCTTCTATCCTGGTAGAAACGGCTTCTGAAATCCAACCTTCTATTGCGATTTCACAGGATTTATCAGACACCATTCCCATGGATATTTCTACCCCTGCACGTGGAGCTGCTAGGCCTCCTCCAGCTATGTCTATTAAGGCCTTTGCCAGGGCTAAAGCAGCCAAAACATCAAAACCTGTGCCTGCCAAGCCCCCCTCTCACAGGCCCAGCACCAGCTCCCATATGCTTTCTTTGGCAGAGGATCTCATCTCTTTAATTTGTGGAGCCCAGCCTCATCCAGACAGGGCCTCTCTCCCTCCTCCAGAAAAGAGGCCTAGAGCAGAGCCCCCTGAGCCAGTAGCCACAGATGATTCCTCTGATGACTCAGAACATTCAGACCCTCCTGAGGCTTCTTATTCTCCTTACGAAGACTCTGATGCTGAGGATTCCATCCCTTCAGCCTCTCCTCCTGAGGAATTTTCCTTTGGGGAAACCTTGCATGCTATGAGGGAACAATTTCAGTGGCAGGGCCAAGATTTCTCAGACTCTAGAAAAAGGCTTAGGACCTTTCTACACTTGCCACAGCATAGGCCTTTAGCTATACCTCCAGTTCTATCTGTTGTTGATGATGCATTGAATGATGCTTGCACTGCTCCTGATACTTTGCCTCCGGCTCCTGCTAAGCCCGATAGGTACTACAGGGTCCCGGACACTCATCACCACTTATATAAGGCCCCTTTTGCAGATCCAGGGACTATCTCCCAGGGCCCTAAAGCTGTAACAGCTACTTTTTCTAAAACCCCTCCCTCTGAAAGGGAATCCAGGTCCTTAGAGAGATGGGGTAAAAAAGTTTACACCTCTGCTACTTTGTCAGCTAGAGCTTTGAACTGCCAATTTCATATGATTCAATATCAAGAGTTTATGCTTGACCAGTTGACTAAAAAGCTGTCCTCTGAAGAATCTTTAGATAAAAAGTATGTTCAAGAAATGTTACATAACATACAGCAGGTTAGTAACCATTCTTTAAAATGTGGCTATGATGCACTGGAGGCTTCCTTTAGATCAGCCATGACTGGCACAGTTATCAGGAGGCATGCATGGTTGAAGGAACAGGCATTACCAGACCATGTCAAATCTAAGCTTTTGGATGCACCTATGGACAAGGTCAATTTATTTGGTGCCCCCGCTCAGCAGGTACTAAAAAAGATGGAAGAGAAAGCAAAATCTGTGCAAACAGTAAAAGATTTCTTACAAGTTCAACCTCCAAGGTTTAGCAGGAATTGGCCCTCCAAGAATTGGTCCTTTCCGGAATCCTCTAAGGCACAAAGAGGCAGGAATAGGCGCTCTAGAGGCAGAAACCAATCCAGGGGTGCCTACAGGGGCCGCCAGTGGCAGGGTAACAAACAACGAGGCACGGATACAGCCACCACCACTACAACAACTCAATCACAGTGACTTGGCGGTGGCACCGCCTACCAGGGAACAACTAGAAGCACCCTTAGGCGGAAAGCTAACATTATTTTCAAGAAACTGGCACTGCATTACAAGAGAAAAATGGATTTTGCAGACTATAGACAAAGGTTACAGGTTCCATTTCCATACTCTACCAGGAAAAAGAGGAATGCCAAACCTACCACCTTCTCAAAGGACAGAAGCTCTAAAACAAATATCTCAATTATTAAGAATGCGAGCTGTGGAAAAGGTACCATTTATGGAGCAAGGAAGGATTTTACTCCAGGCTCTTCCTGGTTCCAAGAAAAGAAAACAAATGGAGGCCTATTCTAGACCTGTCCGCTTTAAACACATTCCTCATTGTTCCAAAATTCAAAATACTGACCCTACAGCAGCTTCTTCCCATGCTGGGCAAGGAGTCTTGGCTGGTAACTCTAGATCTCAAGGAGGCATACCTGCACGTCCCCATAAGACCAATTTGCAGAAGATACCTCAGATTTCTTGCAGGATCAGAGCATTATCAATTCTCAGCATTGCCCTTTGGCTTATCTGCTGCGCCCAGAGTGTTCACGAAATGCCTGGCATCAGTAATCGCTCATTGCAGACTTCAGGGAATTCAAATCTATCCCTACCTGGACGACTGCCTGATACAAGCGGACAACAAAAACAAACTAACAGAAGACTTACAAAGAGTCATCTACCTGCTACAAGCTCTGGGATATACAGTCAATACAAAAAAGTCAAGGCTGATTCCATCCCAAAGAATAACCTTCCTGGGTGCAGAACTGGACACATCAAAACAAATGGCATTTCTAACTGCAGAAAAGAAAGAGCAACTTCCTCTCTACTTCTTGGCATTAACAAAGCAGAGCCATCTAACTGCAAGAAAAGTGCTACAAGCTCCTGGCTTCATGGCATCCTGCATAATACTGGTCCCTCATGCCATACTTCATATGAGAAAGCTACAGTGGTACCTAAAGAATTTGTGGTCTCAGCACAAGCACAGCCTAGAAACCAAAATTCCAATGATCCCATGCCTGAAGCAAGAATTCTTATGGTGGGCTCAGGCCTGTCAAGCAAATACAGGACTGCCCTTCTGCAAAAGTCAACCAAGACAAATCATCACGACAGATGCCTCAGACCTCGGTTGGGGGGCACACACGATGGACAAGTGCATTCAAGGCCTATGGACACAAGACCAGCTGCATCTGCACATAAATCTAAAAGAAATGATGGCAGTAAAATTGGCAATCCAGGCACTCAGACCTCTTCTCCAAGAAGGCCAGTTGATGATAAGGACAGACAACACCACAGTTATGTGGTACATCAACAAACAGGGAGGCACACACTCATACCCGCTATGCCGGCTGGCACTGGACCTATGGGATGTGGGTCTGAGCTACAACATTCAGTTACAGGCAATTTATGTACCAGGGAAGGAAAACATTCTAGCAGACATATTAAGCAGAACTACAACAGATGCCCACGAATGGATGCTGCATCCGGACATTTTCAAAACCATCACAAGACAATGGGGATTACCACAAATAGACTTGTTTGCATCCCCACTCAATCACCAGTTGAAGAAATTCTGCACAAGGACCTACCACCCACTTGCTTGGAAGGTGGACTCCCTATCCTTCAGTTGGAAAAGCCTGACAGCATATGCATTCCCACCACTTCCTTTGATGCACAAGGTACTTCTCAAGATCAAAGAGGAACGTCCGAGGATCATTCTGATAGCCCCAGACTGGCCAAGACAACATTGGTATCCACTGCTGAGGAGCATGTCCCGGGAACAAATATGGACACTGCCCCTGATCCCATTACTGCTGACACAGAACAACTACAACATTCTGCATCCAAACCTAAAAACTCTGCAGCTAACTGCCTGGAACATTACATAACAGCAATTAACCCAAATTTATCCCAAAGGGTTAAAGACATAATCTTGGAGGCTCATAGACCTTCAACAAGAAAGAATTATGCAGCAAAATGGAAAAGATATCTCATCTGGAGTACTGCAAAGGGGCAAGATGTGACACTGGTAAACATAGCCAACATCCTGGAGTACTTGGCGGAGCTCTTCCATACAGGCCTGTCCTATTCCTCCATCAAGATACATGCATCAGCTATTTCAGCAGAATACAGCTTGGATCCTCCTGTCTTCTCAAGATCCTCTGCTCAGACAGTTTCTGAGAGGAATTAAAATGTAAAACCTCCCAGGAAACCTCCATTGCCAGCATGGGACTTGAACTTTGTGCTAGAAAACTGACTCTACCTCCTTTCGAACCAGCAGCTACAGCAGAATTGCAATACTTATCCTGGAAGACTGCTTTCCTGCTGGCAATAACTTCAGCAAGAAGGGTCTCTGAACTACAGGCATTAATGGCAGTACAACCCTTCCTGATCTTCCATCAAGATAGAGTGTCCATGAGAACAAATCCTACTTTTATGCCTAAGGTGGTATCCAGAGTCTCTTTAAATCAGGCTATCCACCTTCCTACATTCTTCCCCAATCCACAGAACAGGGGAGAAAAGCTCTTACATACTTTGGATGTACACAGGCAATTACGCTACTACCTGGACAGGACAAAAAACAATAGAAAAACTGACCAGCTTCTGGTAGCATATGCAACAGGAAAAGAAGGAAAACCAATTTCTAAACAGACAATCTCCAAATGGATAGGAAATTGCATTAGATTTTGTTACTCCTACCATGGAAAGAAAACTCCAGAGAATATCAGGCCTCACTCCACAAGGGCTACAGCCACTACCACAGCTTTCTTACGAGGAGTGGCTACCAAGGACATTATAGAGGCTGCTACTTGGACCTCCGTGCATACATTTGCCAAGCATTATAACTTACCTCTATACTCTAGATCCCGTGCTGGTTTTGCCACTGCAGTTTTGCAAGGGATCCTGACTACACCATAATCTATTCTCATTTCCTCCTCCCTAGTTTAGCTATGGTATTCTACCCATTTGTAAAGACTGCAGATGCATCCTTAAAGGACATAGTACAGTTTTGTACCTACCATAAATGTAGATGTCCGAGAGGAATGCATCTGCAGTCAGGATTACCCACCCTCCTTCCCCTCTGAGGTACTCCTAGGGTACTTACCAATCTTCAGCTAGCTTGGGGGGGATCTATTATGGTGTATTTGTTTGTATATATGTACATACATGTTTATTTTGTGTGTTTGCTCTCTACTATTTGGAAACTTTGGCATTTATCCAAATTTAGCCATCCAAGAGGGCACCTGGCATCTGGGGCAAGAAACACTGAGGAAAATGGCGTCGGCTGATGCCTTTATACCCGAAGAACTGCCGCAATGACGTCGGGTGAAGTGCGACACCAGCCGAAGCCAGACCCAGACTTTGGAATCCGGCCGACCGAAGGGCTGCCTGACGACAGGACAACCCATTTGTAAAGACTGCAGATGCATTCCTCTCGGACATCTACATTTATGGTAGGTACAAAACTGTACTTTTTTTTATATCAGAAAGACTAAAGAGATAGAATTTAGCCCAAAATGACCAATAAAACTACAGTTTCTGGGCAGAAACCACTCCTCCAAGGACAGGTAGGCTGTTCAGAGTTCCCTACTCCCACTGGTGAACAAAGAAACTTCCTTTTTGCCCAAGTAAGGTATGGCCAACACCGAAGCTCAAACACAGTCCAGGTATCAGCTGGTATCTGAAACTGGACTTTTCTAGCTTATTAAGGCAGGAAAATAGCAAGATTATTTTGTTGTTTTTGTTTTATTAGGAAAAAACAGTAGAAACAGATAACAAATCGTCATTCCGATCTGCACCAAAGTTTGAAATTCAGCAAATCGAAAACCAGATTCGCTGATTTTTGAACTACAATTTCAAATTCATAGCGTAATGCAGGGGGCAAGCCCTCCTGCACCCCCACACCCCCCTACTTTATTATTTTATCTCCAAGGTCGCACTACAGTGGGGAAAGGGTCCACTTCCCGATCCCCACTATAGTGCATTCCGCACCCAAAATGCTGAATGTGCAATGAGCAAATGTCAATGTGCATTCGCTCATTGCACATTTGTTGCATATTTATTTGGCTATCTGTAAACTTGAAAACTTACTTCCGCACAATTGTCTTTCGACATTGTGCGTTTCACGTTTTCAAAGGTAAACCGTAAAAATGCAGGGGCTATAAAGAAATTAACCCGCATCTAACTGAATGTTATAGATTTACAGAGACACATAGTCAAGATGTACGTTTATGATTTTCTGAGGGTAGTTAGCATACATGATTTGCCAAGGGCAGCTAGCACACACAATTCCATGTTAGAACACTTACCCAAAGCAGGATTGTTTGAATATTCAGTAGGAGTCAGGCAGCATCACACAGATACTGGGGTGGTTTCATTGAAGAGAACAGCTGGAAGCATTGAGTCTTGTGCATGTTAATAGATGTAGATTTCAATCCACAAATGCCAATCTAATAAAGTTCTGCTTGGTGAAGAATGAAAGCCCTCACTCCATTTTATTCAGTGAAGGTTCTTTCAAATATTTATGTGAGGAAGTTCTTAGCCATGTTTTTTTAGCAGTGTACATATTCAGAGAGACAGAAAAGATAATGCTACAAGTGTGATTCTTTACACAGCTTCACCAGTTCATATTTTTAAATAGTAGATTTATTGTCAGAATTATTTTGTTCTTGAGAGATATTACCCATTCAACAAAGATAACAGAAGAAATATAGTGTGTAGAGAATCCTTTGTTGCCAAGCAACAGCACTGTATAGTAGTGAATTTAAAAGGTATGCATTTCTAACAACTTGAAATAATGAGTGTGAAGATATATATGTATATATAAGTATGCAAACTCCTGAATGGAAAATTGATTTTACTATGTATTTTTATTATCCTCCCACAACTAGTGATGCGTTCTGCTAGAAAGAGATAACTGAGCAATTTAGGGTATAATTCTGGTAATTATTTTTGTGGTGTCATGGCCAGCTTGAATCACAGCAGTAATTATTGGCAGCTCATTCTGAGTTTTATATAAGATTATAGCTAAGAAGTTGTGGAGTTTGCAGATTATTAATTAGAAAAGTCTGAATTCATAAAGGAAAAATGGTAATGACTGTTTTGAGTGTGTGTCACAGAACTTTTGCAGCTGTGAATTATGAAGAGGCTGTACAAGTTATAAAATATGTTACTCCCACCTACTTCCTGGAGATTGACCATAGTCACTTCTGCAGCAGCAGCGTGATTCTTCAGGTAGTTTGCTGCTTCTCCCAGTGTTCATTATGTCCTTACCCAAGCTACATAAAGGAGGACATCAGATGTGAGGCATTAGAGGTCAGAGAGGAGGAAGAACCCAAACTAAAAATGAGGTAAGGGTATAGCCAGAGGTAAAAGGTGCAATAGGAGTTAAGTTACAGGAATGGGATTGGGGGAGCTGGTGGATTTATACACTCTTGTTTACCAGGTAGAAGAAGAGATGAGGGTCTACTTTAATTAACCGAAAGCTGATTCCAGTGAATGCAAATCCATTGACACAAATGCATCGAACTGCGAAATAAGCAAACTCACAAAACCGAGACATTACTGCGAAATTCAAAATGTGGAAGTGTTTTGGTTGGCCCATCTGAGCTACAGATCTGTAAGGTAAGTGTGTGATAGTTACGGACATTAGGGTGCGGGTTAAGGTAAGTGCATAGATAGGTAATGTAATATGGGTAATGTATTTAACGTTTAGTGTAGGGTTTGAGGTAGGGGTTTGGTTAGTGTATGTGTGTGGTTCATTTATTTTGTTTGGGTATAACTCCGTAGGGTAAGTGTGCAGTAGTTACGGACCTTAGGGTTAGGGAGGGGTTAAGGAAAGTGCATAGATAGTGGTGTATGTGGGGTTTAGTGCAGGGTTAGAAGTAGGGTTTTGGTTGGTGTATGTTTGTGGTTTATTTATTTTGTTTGGGTGGGTAGTGTGTTTCGGGCGGTGGGGTTGGCCGAGTATGACAAATCGGTATTTTGAGTTTTGTGAGTTTGCTTACTTCGCGGTTCGATGTATATGTGTCGATGGATTTGCATTTGCTGGAATCAGCTTTCGGTTAATTAAAGTAGACCCGAAGAGATGAAGAGGAGAGATTAGAAGAGAGAATAAAGGAGGGGCAAGAGGAAAAGGATAACAATTATGGGGATATTAATCTACAAAGAGCAGACTGGTTGATTCTAAGCTCCAGTATAGAGGGGAAACCGGCATTGATTGATGTCTTGGGCCATGAATGTTCAGCCTTTTGGCACAGTACTCTACCAGAAAAGATAAGAAGTCCGAATATAATTATAACCAAAGCTGATGGAGTCATGCATGTCCAGGTGAAGGCATCCTTAGCCATTTGTGACCATACCATTATGTGGTTTGGAGTAAATGGAAAATAGAAGAATAAGCATAGAAAGACAATGGTGTCAGAGTTGGTGGACATGGTCAAGAATGAGCTGGGAGAGTGGAAGCGGATTGGAAGAGTAAATAAGTTATGGAAATAGGTTTAGGAGAGTACACTAAGGGTTATGGAAAAAGTATGTAAAAGGGGAAAAAAGAGGAGGAGGCAGCCAGTATGTTTACATAGGAATATCATATTAATTAGCATAGAAGATAATCCCTGAGAAAAGGAAAGGAGGTAAGGTAATAAAGATGATAAGTACAGGAAAGGCTAACATTAAAAGAGAGAGAGAGAGCAGAATGGATAAAGAACACAAACAAAGGCTTTTCAGGTATACAGCAGAAAGAAGGGAAGGAGAGATAAAACTGGACAGGCTAAACACAGATGGGAAGGAGATCATAGAAGAGTGGAGAAAAAAAGAGGTATTGAATTGATACATTGCTACAGTTTCCACAAAGGAGAGACAATGGAGGGTACCATGCATGGGGGAGGGGGGAGGAACAAAACAGAAAAGGGAAAGCAGTGTATAGATACTGGGACAAAGTGGGAGGAAGTTCAGAGGGAACTGGTTGTCCTTAGGTAAGATAATGTACAAGGATCAGATAGGCAGCCTCCCAGAATCCTCAGAAATCTAGTCATGTTGCAGTACACCTGATGGAAATCTTTACCAGATAACTGGCTATGCAGAAATGCCAAAGTGGAAGACATCATTTGTGGTTGCTTTACAGAAGGTGGGAGGTGCAGAAAAAATGAGGAACTGCATCTCTAATATCTTAACAGTGACAGAGAAAGTCATGGAGAAAATTCTGAGGGAAAGAGTTGTAGCATTTGGAAAGGATAGCAATCCCCAGGACAGCAACCAGCATAGGATCATGGCCAGATGGAGCTGACAAGTCAAACCTGATCCAGTTTTATGATTGTTGAAAGTACAAGGATAGATAGTTTGATTAGACTTCAGCAAGATATTTCAGTCAGTTCCACATAGGAGGCTCAAAGGTAACCCGAAGATGTTGGGATATGACCAGGACTGAGGAACTGGATAGCTGCATGGTTGAATAGTGGTACACAGAGGGCTATGGTGAATGGGACAGTGTCAAGAATTAGGAAAGTGACAATGAAGTATGAAAGGGGAGTGCCCTGGGTGCAGTACTCTTCGGTGTTTGTCTCCGGCATATCTGCAAGAATAAGAGTACAAGATTGGCCTCTTTACTGATGGTGCAAAGATAGGCAGAGCAAGAAAAATGTGAGAAGAGTATAGCAGGCTTAGGAAAGCTGAAAAAAGATGGTATTACATTTCAAGATACTAACAAACCTGGTAGTGTGAAGTATCAGCTGTGAGGAGTACAACTGATGCCAACATGGCAGGAAAGAGAGAGTTGTGATGATCATACCTGCACTGGACCACTTGAGCAGAGTAAGAGGGCAGTTGCAGCAGCAAACAAAACACTGTGCTGCATCCTCAGTGGGATATATTCTAAAAGCAATGAGTAAAGGTATAAGGCCTTTTTCAAACTACACCTTGAGTACTTCATGTAATTCTGGAGGCCATATAAGGAAAAGGACATTAGGCTGCTGGAAGGAATTTGGAGAAAAAACTGCCAGAAAGATCTGTGGGATGGAGTGGAAGGAATATCACCAGAGCCTAATGAAACTAGAGCTCTACTCACTTGAGACAAGAAGAGACCAAAAGGCTGAGTAGTAAAAACATGATTCGTGCAACAAAGGCAAAATTTAAAGGACGTTAGCAGAAAGGATAAAGAAGGGAAGCAAAGGCTTCTTAGGTATATAGTAGAAGGAAAGAAAATAGAGGCAGAACTAGCTACTTTGGGTATAATGAATGGGGGTTGTCTGGAGGAGGGGGCACAAGCAGCATATTTTTGAAAATGACTTTTCCCTGAATCTCTGAAAATATTTTTTCACAGACAGGGTTGATATGTCCTTATGGGGTCATTTACATATATCCCATGCACCCCCACTACAGAAGGTTTAAGTTATTATACACTGAGATCTCTAGCTTAGTAGGTTGTTCTTTCAGTTTGTCTTCAAGACCTTTTTACCCTTCAATTTGCATGTCATTTAATTTTAAATGCTTAAGGCTGATATTTTATTTATTAGATTAAGGGTTATGCATTTTACCTGTGCAGCAAACTATGTTGTGTCCATCCCTGACAGAGTGAATGCTCAAAACTAATTGCTGCCATTTGAATATTTAAAAGTTGGCCTACATTAAGGGTAAACAGCAAGGTACATTTTTATTTTGATAGTTTCAGCTAACTGGTGGCAGTGTACCTTAAAGTTTGGTAAGTAAGTAATTTGGTGCTGGAAAGTCACCATCTACCCCATACTGTAAAATATTGTGTGTGTGTGTGTGTGTGGTGCACACATGTTTATCTGTATATATCTGTGAGTATATATGCACTTTACTATGCACGCATATGTGAAATAATTCTGGACAAATTTTAATTATTGTTATCAAGGCTGCAGTGAAAGCCATTGAGCACAGTCTGAGATGGGTGAAATCCTAGGAAGTTAGTGATTATAATTTTGATTTATAGCTGTATATATTGCATATATTGCTACTAGGTCAGTGACGTGGAGGGGGGGCCTTTCTAAGCCTAGCCAAATTTTCCTGAAAGAATAATAATGTCCTGTAGCCAAATAGGACACTGAGGGCCATGCATTTATAAGCTACCTCTGTCTGTAGTGGACATGGGTGCCCTGCCCAGTGTAAATTTCCTATTCCCCATCCACTAGTATAGGTTGTGCTTAAACTGGGTAATAGACAAACTCAGTTTCACATGGATAGGAAGCCTGTTCCATAGGATGCGCATTCTCTGGGACACATATCTGTCACCAACATGTTGTGTTTAAGTCAGAGACAAAACTCAGGTCCCTAGACCTTGCATTTCTGGTACTCTTTGACTTAAGAATATGCAGGAGATTCATAAGTATGGGGTATGCAGGTGTCTTGTTAACCAGGCATAGATCACTCTTCAGCAATCTATAGGAGACTGAATACAGGGTAAGGTCTTTAAGGCATTCTGCACAAGGCAGGTTTGTTATCCCCGTATTCTTTTTGTAAGGAACCTCTGAAGTCACTCTAGCTGCCTCATATGCCTGGGTCAGGTACACACCAAAGGAAGCATTGTACTCTGATTAGTCTGATAAGGGATCAGTATGTAGTGTAGAGTTTATCTGGGTATGTCAGATGTTGGCTATTACCCAAGACAGCAATGCGTATTAACCATGTACCTGTAATGGCAACTGTCCATTATAGATTAATGGATGCCACTGGTAGGATTCATACCCCCATATGACTGGTTCCATTGCAAACAAATATTGATGATAGTGTGGGAGTTCAAACCCATAGCCCCTGTCCACTACATATTAATAGAAGGTAGCAGGTGAGATTCCATGTCAGTTTATCACTTTCTCATACACTGACAGATGACCAGGATTGCTTATGATCCTGATGATGTCACGAGTTGGATTGATCTTAATCAGCAGTCTAGTTTTATATCACTCACCTTAAGGAAACTTTTGATAACGTCTTCTTTCAGATACCTTTGTTCTCTGTGCTAGAAATTGATAAAAATATTAACTAGGTGACGGGAATGGATGAAACTCTTTCTGCTGTGTGTGCTTCATAACATCATTTTCTCTCATTCTATCACTGGAGCCACTGACAATCTTCATCACAATGACTTCAGTTTCTCTTGTAACAGCAGTGGTTTTAGCAGGACCAACATCTGGTTTGTTGGTGCATTCTGGATGAAAAGCCCTTATTGATGAGGTGTGCTACATAGAAGGATTTCCTGACTGTTGTGGCGATGTGGTTATCGAAGGTGAGACCACTGTCCACCTGTGTCCCTAAGTCTCTTTATCACACCTTCAGTGTTTAGTGTACTGCCACCTATGTGGTAATTTATAGGTACATGTTTTTTCCCAAAGGGGATAACTATACATTTCTTGGCATTAAGCTTGAGCCCATGGCTCTGGCACCAAGCATCTGTTTCTGTAAGGCCCTTTTGTAGAATATCCACATCATTTAGGGATTCAATAATGGCTCGCAGTTTGCAGTCATCTGCGAACTTTGTTAGCCAGAGTCCCTTAGTGTTGGCCTGTACTTCAGAGAAGTAGATGCCAAACAAGAGTGACCCCAGGACTGAACCCTGAGGTACTTCACTTGTCACTTGTCTGGAGCTGGATTTGGAGTTGACTACTTTTACAGTCTGGGTTCTGTCAGTAAGCCAGTTGGCAACCCATCAAGTGACGTAGGGATTTATGCCCAGCTTAGTAAGTTTATCTATGATTCCAGAGTGGGGGATGGTGTCAAAGGCCTTGGTGAGGTCCAGATAGGCTGTGTGGACCTCCTTGCCCTCATCCACAGCTCTGGAGACTGATTCGAAGAAGTCAGTCAGGTTCAGGAGACAAGATCGGCCCTTCGCAAACCCAAACTGGGTTGGGTCCAGTGTTTGAAGGTTGCCAATGTCTTTGTTTATAAGTTCCATGATAATGCATTCCATGCCCTTGCAGATCAGGCTCATCAGACTGATGGGACAGTAGTTCCTGAGATCCAAGGTGGATCCCCCTTTGTGGAGTGGGATAACTGTAGCTGTGCGCCACTCTGTGGGCACGAAGGCTGAGGTGAGGCTATAATTAAACATGACACTTAGGTGAGGTAACAGTTCATTTTGTAGTTCATGTAGTACACAGCCTGGGATGTCGTCTGGTCCCATGTATGCTGTATTCTTAGCTTTGGAGAGTGTGGTTTCTACCTGTGTGGCCGTGTTTACCAGAATTTGGCAATCTTTTGGTACTGAGATGGGCCCTTTAGGGGGTGAGAGGGGGTGAAGTTGGCACTAAATCGATCTGCCAGGATATTGGCAATATCCTTGGGATCAGTATATTTAATGCCATTCTGTTGTAGCTCAGAGTAGATCTGAGCATTGCCATTTAGAGTCTTGACATAACTAAAGAATGCCTTGTGGTTGTCTTTGGAATCTTTGGCAATTTTATTTTTGTAACTAGCTTTGGAGGATTTTATGAGGGATCTCAGCTTCTTACTGAGGCTGGTAAGGGAGTTTTTTGCATCTTGGGATTTTCCTCTTTTCTGCAACAGTTTCTTCCTTCTGTTGTATAGTTTGTTTATGGCAGGGGACCACCAGATTGGCTTCCTTTTTTGGAGGAGAGCATCTTGTTTCTATTTGGGATGGCATGATTCATGCACGAGTGGATGTGCTCGTCCAGTGCCTTAGTGTAGGATTCAGCAGTCAAACTTTCAGTTCCCGTCTGCATGGGTGTCATGAAGTTTGTCACTTCTGACTTGAGTAGCATGAAGTTGGCTTTGCAGAAGTTTTTTATGGAGGTTTCCTTACTGGAGGGTAGGGGTGGGATGTGGATGTCAAGGGTGATTTGCCTATGGTCAGACCTGACCAATAAGGGGGTGATCACTGGTGTGGAGCATCTATCTCCCATGTTGGTAATGACCAGGTCTAGGATATTGGAGCCCCTGGTGAGACAATGGATTAGTTGATGCAGGGCATTGGAATTTATGAATTCCAAGAACCGTTGGGAAAAAGTGTTGGTACCCAAGTAGTTTTCCCAGTTAATGGCAGGGTAATTAAAATCACCTAGTATTAGGGTGCTTGGTTGTATCTTAATATTTTCCAGTATGTTTAGAAAGGTGTAGTGAGAATCTTGGGGCATGGTGGGGGATCTGTAGCAAGTTACAATTTGGATTGCAGTCTTACCTAGTGTTAGTTGCACCTGGAGAATTTCAAATGCATTGTATTGGGCAACTAGCCTGGAGGTGTGAATATCCTTGGTGAATATGGACACTCCTCCACCTTTAGTGTTTCGGTCTTGGTTTGGTGGCTGAAAAGTGTGGTAAGAGTTGTAGCCTGGTATTGCAGGGGTGCTCTCTGGAGCCTTGAACCAGGTCTCAGTTACTGCACAGATATTGATGTTCTCCATTTTTAGGAGTGCCTCGAGAGAGTGCATTTTGAGGGTTAGACTTCTAGCATTACCTTCAGATTTTGCATGTTTGTATCTGTTACGGTGGTGGTTTTGTCCTTTGAACCTTGCCTAAAAAAGGCACTATGGGGTGGCAAGAGCTTTAGCCAATAACCTGAATCCCAGGGGTGAAAGGTGCAGACCATCTCTGGCAAAACATTGTGGTTTGTCAATTATGTCATCCCAGGCAGATACTGGATCCCCTTTGAATGACACCAGAAGCTTAGCCAATTGTTGAAGTCAATAATTTTGTCCTTATACTGTGGTATCATTCTAGGTGAAGGCAGGATGCTACTCAGGGCTAGGGTCATATCTGCCTGGGCCACATGATCCAAGAGCTCTTCCATGTCTCTTTTCATGTAGTCCAGGGTCTCAAGTCATTCACTCCAACATGGACAATGACAGAGTCATATCTGTACTTGTGGAGTGACTTGAGTGCATGCATTATGTGGTGGATCCTGGCACCCGACAGGCAGCTGACTGTAATTTTCTCCTTGTTCAGCCTGTTGAGTGGAACATCAGTGTGCCTGACTATAGTGTCACCCATGACTAAAGTGTTGGGTACGTTGTCTTGCCTTAGGAGCTGTTGTTGGGTGGCACACTGGTGTTGTGAGCTGTGTCACTTTAGTTGTGACTGGTGTTTGTTTACGTTTCAGCTTCGGAGGTCCTGGTTGCTTGGGCAGGTTAATGTTAAGTCCCTCTGCATATGTGGGTTTAATGTTGCTATGTGTGGGTGTTGATGGTGTGGGTTTTGAAGGGCTATGTGTTGCTTGAGGTGTAGTGCAGGTGTTAACCTTCTCCTCTTGACTGTCTAGCACAATCTTGACTGGAGAGAGCTTTGCTTCCAGTTTGGCTATGTAAGTGCATCTCTCACAGGTTGTAGTGTTGGGTGGTAGGAGCAGAGGATTGTCTGTGTATATGAGTCAGTTGCTACATTGCCCCAGTATGCCCAGATTCACCAGGTGGACAGGAGAAATCACTGGATGATGCATGATGATGTTACAAAATATTTCTCAAATATTTACATTCAGGTTATAGAAGTGATGAGTTAAAGTCTGCTAATTTCTATAATATTGATAGTAAAAGAGAAAAGTAACTGGGTAAAAATTTCTGTTTACATATTTACAAAAAAATAGAAGTTTTCAGTGTTCTTTTTGCTTATGGTGGATTAGGAAGCAACATATGAAAAGATGTGTGCACAGTTATCTTGCCCTGGCTAAAGCATTTGTCACTATACCTCATGACAGCAACTCAGGGATCTGAAGGTCAATGCACATGTAATAATGTGGGTCCACATCTGGCTATATAGTCATAATCAACAGCTAAGAAAAGGAAGAGTACTATCCCTACCATACCCTGTCACCAGTGGAGGACCTCAGAACTGTGTACTGCGGTCATTCCTTTTTGGCACCTTTTTCCTCAGATGTCAAAACTGAATCCTGTGTTTGGCTCTTCAGATATGCATATGACTGCAGACTTGAGAATATTGCCTTTAACGTGCTGACATTATCTTCTTTCAAGTCACACTTACTATTACACATGAATGGTGTAGTAGGAATGGTGTTGCCTTCAATGTTAAAACGTGTAGCATGATAGCATTTAGCAGCCCCCATCAGCTGTATATACTATTGATGGGATAGTGAAAGACCTTGGAGACTTTGTAAATTATGATCTTTCATCTGATACCCATATAACTCCTGCTGCTCACAAAGCATGCAGAATGCTGACATTTTGCAAGACAGGTAATTGCTCCACTTGATACAGCACTTGTACACTGTTTATAACCTATTTATATGCCATCTGGTTGAAGTGGCGAATGAACAAAGATTCCTTGCAAAGAGAATTGAAAGACTACAAGAACGTTCTGTCTTTTCTGTATCCTATTGCTTTGTTAAGTGAGATCTATACTTGACATACAGACCATTAAAGGACCCTTTCCTATTTGAAGCCTTTGGTTGGGATACCCCTTTGTATCTTAAGCACAAGAGTATACTCAGCCTCAACAAAAAATGACTATAAACTGTGCAATGAAAAGTGACAGCTTTATAACTCAAAGACCTTCCACCTATGGAATAAATCCACCCTCTTCCCTAAAATCATCCTGTCAATTTATATCCTCAAGAAAGATTAGGATGACTATATATGCAATGAAATTCCAATGTGGGATTCAGTGCATTGAGCTCCTTCATTGGCCATTAGGCCTTGAGCTTCTTCAACAAAGTTATGACCCTGTAAATGATCACTTTGGTACTCCTGACTCCAGGGACAATTCCATTTCTCTTTTACTCTGGATGTGGACAGGAGAAAACGGTCCATGAACTGAAGTAAACTGCTCTGTACCAGCAAAAACAACTGAGTAAGACAGGTAATCCCAGAAGATTATTTCCCAGAGTTTAATTACCTTCAAACAATCCAAGCCAGTTCAGAAAACTCAGGCAAGAAGAAAAATACAGCATCTTCTATGGCAGACAGCTATCCATTCAGTCCCCCAGGTTCACATGTATCTTTATTTGGGTCCCATCTCATTTAGTCATACTGCTTCCAGTTCCAATTACATCTCATTTAGTCATACTGCTTCTAGTTCCAATTACATCTCATTTAGTTGTACTGCTTCCAGTTCCAATTACATCTCATTTAGTCCTACTGCTTCCAGTTCCAATTACATCTCATTTAGTCCTACTGCTTCCAGTTCCAATTACATCTCATTTAGTCATACTGCTTCCAGTTCCAATTACATCTCATTTAGTCATACTGCTTCCAGTTCCAATTACATCTCATTTAGTCGTACTGCTTCCAGTTACATCTCATTTAGTCATACTGCTTCCAGTTCCAGTTACATCTCATTTAGCCATATTGCTTCCAGTTCCAATTACATCTCATTTAGTCATACTGCTTCCAGTTCCAGTTACATCTCATTTAGTCGTACTGCTTCCAGTTCCAATTACATCTCATTTAGTTGTACTGCTTCCATTTCCAATTACATCTCATTTAGTCGTACTGCTTCCAGTTCCAATTACATCTCATTTAACCATACTTCTTCCAGTTCCAATTACATCTCATTTAGTCGTACTGCTTCCAGTTCCAATTACATCTCATTTAACCATACTGCTTCCATTTCCAATTACATCTCATTTAGTCATACTGCTTCCAGTTCCAGTTACATCTCATTTAGTCATACTGCTTCCAGTTCCAATTACATCTTATTTAGTCATACTTCTTCCAGTTCCAATTACATCTCATTTAGTCATACTGCTTCCAGTTCCAATTACATCTCATTTAGTCATACTGCTTCCAGTTCCAATTACATCTTATTTAGTCATACTTCTTCCAGTTCCAATTACATCTCATTTAGTCGTACTGCTTCCAGTTCCAATTACATCTCATTTAGTCATACTGCTTCCAGTTCCAATTACATCTCATTTAGTCATACTTCTTCCAGTTCCAATTACATCTCATTTAGTCATACTGCTTCCAGTTCCAATTACATCTCATTTAGTCATACTGCTTCCAGTTCCAGTTACATCTCATTTAGTCATACTGCTTCCAGTTCCAATTACATCTCATTTAGTCATACTGCTTCCAGTTCCAATTACATCTCATTTAGTCATACTGCTTCCAGTTCCAATTACATCTCATTTAGTCATACTGCTTCCAGTTCCAATTATATCTCATTTAGTCGTACCACTTCCAGTTCCAATTAGTTTGTGTTGGACCACTTTAGATTTTAGTTTGGCAATAGTTGATATACTCCACTCTTGTGGTACATTTAGCTGTCATTTTGGATTTTCATTATGACGTGAAAGTTGTTCTTTAGTATCTGGCCATCTTTTCAAAATGTCTTAAGGTGAATGTTTCTTTTACAATCCCCTATTAAAGATCTTATTTCTCCCTGGACTCCAATTTTATGATTGAAAAATTGACCTTTCCTCATTCTCAGCCTACCTCTACTTCAGATTTAACTGTGATGGCTTGGGAAAAATATCTTCCTGGTGTTTGCTAATTTGGCCAGTCATACCTCCGAGTTTCAAACCCTAATGTCTGTGGGACTATACATTGCACTCCATTATTCCATAATGATATGGCATTCTTAAAGAGCAACATAAAGTTAATTGTCAAGGTTTCATGTATAATAAATTTAAACTAATACATACACCTGGCAACCTTATTTTTGTACAGGCACACTAAAGTGTACAATCTTACAATATGCATGCCAAGAGAAAACTTAGGTTCTCTTTGTTGAGTACTAAACCCTTGATGAAAGATCCTCCCCAGTTCTTTGTTGGAAATCACATAACCCTTCAAAAGGTCACAGAACAACAGCTATCAAAACTACTATCAAACTGCATTATATTCTGCCTTTTCTAACACAACAAGCACACAACTGCAAAAGGAATTTATATTTTAATCCAAAAGTCTACTACCTTGTTTTGGGACATTTCTATTGTCTATGTATGATCAGAGGCCACATGGTCAACTGGAGACAGTTTCATGAAGCAGTAGGAACAGGATGCAACTTCCAGAGCGAAAACATTGATTGAGATGGCAGTCTTTCAAAGTATACTCTGTTCATTTTATGTGCTCTCCTCCAACCAGTAGTTATTTACATGCTCTGCTGCTTTTCAATGTATCCTACCTGCTCAGGAATATGCTATAAGAATGTCTCACACTTAATTAATATAGCTGTGCAAGGTGCTCACCATATTACTGTCTGTTTAACAATGGTGCTCTTAAAGAATTAAAAAAGACACTGGTCAGATTCCTTTATTCAATATTCTATCTTTTATTTTGTATGTCTACCTTTAGTTGTGACTTCTGTATGATAATATTGTATTTCTTCAGTCAAACTTTGTATTTTTTGTTCTCTCTCTCTCTCCTATGTGCAATGAAGTGGCTGCCTTTTTATAGTGCCATTGGTACCAGTGTAGTCAAGCACAATTTCCCAATGGATACCAATAACAAAGGTTTCCCAGGCTGCTCCAACTACTTCTAGGCATATAGTTTTACCTCTAAAGAATATGCTGCTAAAACATAACATCAATCGTTGTGGCGAGTGCCACATTTAACTGACCTGTACATGAAAGGAGGATTTACCCAGATCATTGACTCAGTTCTTTATCTTCTTTCCTCATGGCTAAAATTATAGCTGTGGATGTGCCAAAGTCAATTTGAGGAACGTATTGTTAAACAGCTTTATAGGTATATAGCCTGCAGGGAAGATCTCAAACTTTAAAATCCAAACTTAGTGAAATGGCAGGCAAAACTGCAATTAAATAAAAACCAGCCTGCTGCACATGTCCTATAGCCAGAAGATAAACTTTTATTCAACAGTGGTTAGGCACTTTCGTCCTTAAATTGTGTTAAGAACTTCATCAAAACCAAAAGTTAAAAACACTGCCCTGTGTTTAAAACTTCCTTGTAGTAACATCATACCATATAATAGTAACATATATGTAAAATAAAATAGAACATTATGCACCACCAGTGAATGCTTAAACACATAAAATATGTGAATTATTCAAAGTTTTGTAAAATATGTAAAACCTTGTAGAATTTTTTTCCTTTTTTTAAAAAAACTATAAATATATGAATAAAAATCTAACAATATATTTGTCTGACTACTAAGTAAGTTTATAATTCCATAACCTTAAGCTTGAGTAAACTTGTAATAGAGACATTTTCATTCAAACCCGGGAATTCTAGTGAATTTAAATGTAGTTGCCAATGCAATTCCTTTGTTTAAAGAATAGTCTCCCAAGTACCTCCCCTGGGGTTCAATGTTACTTTCTCTAAAACTCCAAATTTAAATATCTGGTAGCTTTCACAATCAATTGCATGCTTAAATAGTACATTATTCAAGTTTTTATTTTGAATATCATAGTTATGTCCATATATATGCTTGTTCAATGACCTCTTGTTCTTACCTATATAGAATATACCACAGGGGTTGCAAACAGCAATGTATACTGCTCCCACTGAAAGACAATTGCTTGGACCAGCCAAATTAATTCTCATGTTATTCTCACCCTGAATTTTTCCAGTATGTATGGGCATTGCTTGTATTGTCCACATTTAGTTATCCTTTTTGTAGAGGTTAAATTTTGGCACAAAGGATTTTCAAAGATACATGTTCATTTTTTTGTATTCAGATTCATGGGTCTCACCTACTACTCCTGAAATAGTCTTATCGGAATGCAACAAAGGCCACTATTTACAAATAATATTTCTAACTTCTTTGTTCATTGGGTGATGACGTAACACTAGCTTTTAGTAAAATTAGTCGACAGTGGCTGTTTTTCTACTGTCCGTTTTTGCCCTAAAATAGGGTTAAATCTTACATGCCTCAACCTGGCCACCTTGTCTCTAATCTTGTTAACAAAGGTTTTAGGATAATTTCTATCATAAAATATGTCTGCCAATTTATTACATTGAGATGCAAAAACTGCATCATCTGTAATCATTCTTAAAATACGGACAAACTGCCCCATTTATCAAAGCTGTCTTCTGGAACAGGGGATGGCAACTGTAAAAATGTAAGTATGAGTTTCAGAAGGTGGGCTTTCTGTAAATAGTTGATTTTAGTTGCCCACCATCCTTATAAATTGAGACATCAAAATAATTACAAAAGTTTTCATGAATAGTATATATAAAATTAACTCATTCACTTCAGTGGAGCTCAGGAAGCTTGCACTGTAACTTCCAATGGGCCGAGCCCAAGCCTTTTGACAAAATCAAATTATGTTCTCGCATTTTAAACTAATGTTCATATCTCTGGAACTACAGGGGTTATGAAAGAAGTGTAAATGGTAAACTCTTCAGCACAAACCATTTTTATAGTGGTAATATTCTTTAAGTTCTAGGTCTTAAACTGAATTTTATAAGTCACAGTAAATATAGTAACTTACATTTGCAATATTTTAACAACGTAAAATATCTCAGCAACCACTCAAGTTACACATATACTGTCAGCAACATTTATTTCATCTTGTTGAGAACTTTCATATGAGGCTAAGGAGTTCTGTCTGTTACTTGGTTGTTGACATATTTAGAAAAATATGAAAATTAAATCTATATACATTAATATCATAAAAACAACAGTTAATATCTATTTCCTTGCACTAGAGAGAGGTCAAATATTAATGCAGTTGAATTTGCCATTGTGTAAGTTTTAAGATGAAATCTTTTAAAACCTTGTACAAAGCATGGCTTTGGAATTATTGATGCAGATATGAACAAACAATATTTGATGCCTGGAGGCATCAGTAGGAGTTAACTGCAGATGCACCTGGAAGCATCTCTTGGATGTAATGAGTTAAGTTAATTTGTTGTGGTATTAATATAATCTACAAATTCTTCCAGCCTAGAGTGAGAATCTTTCCACAGTATAAAGATGTCATCCAGAAATCCTGTGTACATCAACCAATCTGTCTCAAACTGGGAATTTAAAACATTAACTTCCCGTGCCCACATTACAATGTTAGCATAAAGGGGCGCACATACAGTGCTCATCGCTACATCTTGTACCTGCTTATAGTGTTCACCTTCGAAATATACAAAGTTACTATCAAGTACATATGCCATAAAATTCATTAACATAGTGTACTCTGTTGCTGTTACTGTAGAGCACATTCATAGAGCCTCAGAGAAACCCTCGAGGCCCTCTTTTAATGGAATATAACCAAATAAATTAACAACATCAACGCATGCAAATAATGTGTTGTCTACATACATATTTGGAATGAACTGCCTTAAAAAGTCCCAAGAGTCATTTAAAATGTAGGGTTGCTCATACACAAAGGATTTCAACTTTTGGTCCAGGTACATAGCTAACAGATAGGTCTTTGACTGCCTAGCAAATAAAATTGGCCTGAAATGAGGATCTAATGCATTTTTATGAACCTCTAGTATGCCAACAATAACAGGGACAGTTGGTCTCTCGATGTGTAAAAAGTCAAACACATCTTGTGATATGTAACCACCCAAAAGAAGCTCATCCAGGTAAAAGACAATTTTTTTGGTACACCACCTTGATCTCACCAAGGGACTCTGGCATGTATTTGGAAACATCCAACAATAGTGTAAGCATCGTATTGGAATAATCAGCAGTATTCATAAGAACCACGTCACCCCCCTTGTCAGGCTTCATAACTCTAATGGTTGCATCATTCTCCAAACTGTGATTTAAGAAGCGGGAAGATTGCCCAAGTGCATAAATGTCACATCTGTATCATTATTCAAACATACATAATACAGGAATGTCAAGAGGGTTGTAAGTACTTTTCTTTTTAAAAAGGTTATTGTTGTAATTTCTTTCTCTGTTGTTATAAATAGTAGACAAATTCAGTTTTCTAATGAACAGTTTGAGTTCCAATAGACAGTCTACTGTATTGAACCTAGTGGCAGGAACATATGTAAAGCCCCTTTTAAATAATCTAAAGTGGATCTCAGTAATATTTTCATTGGAGTAGTTGAATATTCTAAATCCTTGTAAAGAAATGGCTGTAGAATTCATAGCTTCAATTTGCTATCCAGGTTCATCTAATACTTCTTGGAGCGACCCCTTGCTCAACCATTTGGGGCCTTGAATCTCTTTCTCTTTATTGAGGGGGATCTCGACCTGTCTGGGGATCATACCCTTAGGTTGTTGGATCTGTCCAAATTTGGAAGAGGGGAAAATCGAAAGATTCATACTCAACAGGACCTTCATGATTAATTTGGCCAAGGGCAGGGAGGTAACAGGAGCAGCTATACCTCTCATGAGGGCTTTATTGATATCAGAAGCACCCTCAAAGTATGAGTATGTGTTTCTACTCTTGTATCTAGGTATAGGGTAAGCAGTGCTAGTCTGGTAAGCCTTTACATCCCTTTCCAGTTTTTTCATCTTTCTCACTTTAATTGTATCAGTCTGTTGGCACACTTAGTTGAAAGACCTGTAATAGGTTTCTGTAAAGTATAATATGTCTGATTTTATTGCGGAATTAAGGCAGTTAATCTGTGGAAGTAATAAATCCATTATTTTTTTATTTTCCTTTATTAATACTTTGACCAGTTCTAAGCCTTGTTGATTGAACATTGCAACCAGTTTATTGTATAAACTGGTCCCGTAACATATTCCATTCAAAAGCATCCGCATACGCAAACCCTGTGGCACCAGTCCTCCAGAAATACATTGCTCCAAGTATGTGTTGTCAAATTGTAACTTACGATAAGATAGTAACAACTTTTGAAAGGAAGTTATCTGCTCCAAAAATGTGCCCCTTCCCACCTGTTAAATAATTTTGTATAAGGTACCTGAAATGTGGACCCATTTCCAAGCCATTTGTTTAGACTTATGTTCTCTGGTCTTTCTCCTGAGCCTATGTAATTAGTGTCTTTATGTACTAAATTGCCTCTTTCATCACTTAGACCTCCTGCAAAGTCATTGACTGAATATAATTCATCTAAATAATTACCGAAATAAACACTTGGTCTTTTGTTAGAAAAAATGTCTGCTCACCTGTTACACTATCCCTTGTCACATGGGAGCAGCCTGCATTTGCAGCATCAACAAAACTGCTGCTGGTTGTTGAAGTCTTTTTATTGTTCTCATTCAAACCAGTCCTCAGGTGAATTGCACCAGTAGGCTTGTACTGCAGGCCCTCAGCATGGAGATTAACTGTGGTTGGTAACACTTGTTCCTAATGCTGAGACATCACCTGGATAACACATAATCATCCAATCTAACAGAAATACTTCCTCTTGGTGCAGTCCCAGGCACATTATCAAAAAACTCCTAGGATACCTGGGACATCATCACCAAACAAAAGAAACACTAAAATTCAAGCATAGCAAAATGGCAAGCAAAACTGCAACTAAATAAAAACCAACCTGCTGCAAATGTCCTGTAGCCAGAAGATAAACTTTTATTCAGTAATGGTTAAGCACTTTCTTCCTTGTATTACGTCAAGTACTTCTTCAGAACCAAAAGTAAAAAACAGAACAGCCATCTTTTTAAAGCTTTCTTGTATCGATATCATACCATTGCCTTAAAGGCACACTACCAAAAATTTCACACAATACTAATGCATATATCATACAATAGTAACATATATGTAAAATAAAATAAATTAAAACATTATGCACCATCAATTAATTCTAAAACACATAAAATATATGAATTATTCAAAGTTTTGTAAAATATGTAAAACTTTGTGGAAATTTAAATCTATACAAGGTTTTACATATTTTACAAAACTTTGAATAATAAGAATAGAATGAAAGCACTTAACCATTGTTAAATAAAAGTGTATCTTCTGGCTACAGGATGTTTGCGGCAAATAGTTTTTTATTAGGATCTCAAACTTTGTTGATATTTTCAGTGTGCTGCTGACAAAATGATTCACTCCAATCCAAATTGGACATTGTCACTACTATACTCTAGAATATAATGAATCCTACCACCAGCATGGATAAACCATTTGTACAGGTCAGTGGCCTTTGCACAGTAATATTTTCTATGAATGTAATTAGTAGCTGAGGGTTGCATAAACAAACTAGTAGCCTTTTTCAACCCATTCTATTTCTTGATATGGGTGATGTCTTTGTAACGTGTAGAGGACACAAGTGCTCTTCAGCAATTTAATTCTGCTTGCTGGTAAGCCATTAGACTTCAGGTATTTGTTTAAAGTGTTCTGATTTATAAAGTAACACTTACTTTTTGCTGCCCATTACTCTTTTCTTGGTGGGCTCTGCCCCGCTCCGTTCGCCCTTGCTAACCCTCGGGCTCTCTCCGCTCCCCTGCCCTGCCCCCAATTCCCTCCTGCCCACACTACCTCTACATTTATATTAATCACAACCACACCCACAGCTTAACCTCACAACACCTCCACCAATCACAGCTCCTCAAGTCAGATCACATTACACCACACCAACTTGCTCCACCACAAAATACTCCCAACCATTCTCATTCCCACTAGGCATTATTACATCACCCCACACAACTTACCCATCCACATATAGTGCAACCCTATAATTCCTATCTAGACCTCCACCTAGAACCAACTTAAACTTTATAACCATGACTATCACACAACTAAGTCTAGTCTGTCTTCTCATAATTCTTTATAACTCCACAAGTTATCACTCTAGCAATATCCCTAAACTTAGTAGCACAACACTATATTATTCACTCTCATACACAGACACCGCACATTATAATAATATCTGCCCACAATTGTTCAAGAACCACATAACAGACCAATTCAGAACTAAACACATATGATCTCATTCCTACTCCTAAAAAACAATACTTTCTCACACTCATCACCAAACTCTAACATTTGTATCACCATTTTAACACCAGGCTCACCATAAGTGGAGATATCCACCCCAACCCAGGCCCAAATCCATCCTGTCCAACACAAACTGCTCCAACACAAATGTCAGAACATAACACCCCCAGTATCTTCATACCTAGCAAATCAACAACAGCAGCAAAACCAACCAACTTTTAATACTAAATAAAAACATAGCTAACTCAGAAGTTCTCCCTACCGGCTACAATATCATTAGACAAGACAGACCACTTTGTAAAGGGGGTGGAACTGCCTTACTATATAAGTCCAACTTAACTGTACATCAATTACCAAACTCCTACCCCTCCCCCAATAATTGGGACATACTTATCTCACAACTTCAACCTTACCTTAAAAAGGTCATCACCACAATTGTGATCTATATTCAACCTGGTAATACACCTGCTAGCCTTGAAGACTTCCTATCCTGGTGTTCTTCCACATACTCCCAAGAAACCCTTATTCTGGGGGATTTCAACCTAGATTGGTTCACCTGTGTATCAGAACCACCAAGTAATCTAATAAATCTCCATGGCTACCAGCAGCTAGTCCAAATTCCAACTAGATGTGATAAAAAAATCTAAAAGGGAATCCATCCTTGATTGGGTCCTAACTAACAACCCCACATTTATCCCCACACAGGCAGTCTCCCAGACACCTTAAGTGACCACAACATAATATACCTTATACGTAGTAGAACAAGCATATACAAAACCACTAACTATAAATCCACTAGAAACACAAAAGATTTCTCTCCTGAGGTCCTCAGTACTTTACTCTGTAACTATGACTGGACCCCCCCCAGAAACCCTCCCACTTAACCAGGCTGTAGCATATTTCAACAAAACATTTCTGCAACACCTAGACACTGTTGCTCCATTGCGCAAAAATCAAGGTTAGACCCCTACAAACCCCTGACTCAGTAAAGAAACCAAACAAATCCTCAAGTCCAGAGACACTGCTTGGCTTTACTATATAAAAAACAAAGAAACACAAAGCCTAACTAAGTACCAAGAACTGCGCAACCATGCAAAAAAATGCATTAGGCCAGACAAAAAATCCTACTACAATACATTACAAACTAAATACCAACACAACCCCCAAATATTTTGGAAAAATGTAAACCAGCTACTAAAATCCACCCGAAAGGCTACCCCCAAACCAACCACCCCTGACACTGAAGTTCCCATCGAAATACAATTCAACTACCACTTTGTGAACTAAATTCTATCCTTAGTATCACAGGACAGTTCCTACCTCACTATCCACCCCAACACAAATAACACTAATACAAGCTTTACCCTCAAAACAGTTTCCACCACTTCAATCAAAAGCATACTCTCCAAACTAAAAATCTCATCAACAGCAGCCAACCTACTCTCCAGCTAGTTCTTGAAACTCACAGCAGATGCTATTGCTATCCCAATCTCCACTCCCATAAACAGATCAATTGTTGAAAACTAAGTAACAACCAATGTAAATCCAAGCAAACTAGTAAAAAAACAAAAGGCAGGGGAAGTCTTCAATGCGAACACCAACAGCACCAGGTTGGTGCTGTTGGTGTTCGCATTGAAGACTTCCCCTGCCTTTTGTTTTTTTAATTGTTGAAAACTGTGTGCCCAAACTCTGGAAAATATCCTATGCTACACCCATACATAAAGGTGGGACCTCCATTGAACTTAATAACTACAGACCCATTGCTTTACTCTCCCCCCTGGCCAAAATCCTAAAAAAATGCATCCATACCCAGATGCTAAACTATCTCCTAGACAGCAACATCCTGTCACCTACTCAGCATGGTTTCAGACCTGCCCATAGTATCACTACAGCCCTCCTCTGCTTCACAGACACAGTAAACCATCTCAAAAATGAAGGCCTACAAGTGTCAACTCTTTTTTTGGATATGTCCAAAGCATTTGACACAGTCTCACACCAAATCCTGCTAAACAAACTAAACCAATATCACCTATCAAATTCCACTCTTACCTAGTTCCAAAGCTACTTAACTGACAGGTACCAAGCTGTGAAATGGGACAATTCTCTCTCTCCTCAGCTGCCCATAACTATAGGAGTCCCACAGGGTTCTATCTTAGGACCACTACTATTCACAATCTTCGCAAATGACCTCCATACCTCCACACAGCATACATCTATCATTCAGTATGCAGATGAAACTACCTTAATCTGTGCTGCACAAAACATTACCACCCTCCTGCAAACAACTCAACTAGCATTCTCTGATGTTGAAAACTACCTTACCAAAGTCCAAATTATCCTCAATCCAAAGAAAACTCAGCTTATGATTATAACCAGTTCTAACAAAAACACTGATAGCAGTCAGTTCACTATCTACTCCACAAATGCTACTCCAATCGCTTCAGTGGCACAGGCTAAGCTATTGGGAATAACCATAGACTCCCACCTAAAATTTGATAGTCATCTCAATTTAACTATTAAAAAAGTACATGCCAAACTGGGATCACTCTACCATATCAAACTATTTCTTACCAACAACACAAGATCAGCCATTGCTCGCTCCCAACTTCTATCCATCCTACTCTATGCATCTCCCATTCTGACTAATCTCAACAAAACTGAACTAAGCAAAATGGAAGCCTGCTATAACAGAATTGCCCGATTTGCTGCAAATTTCTCACATAGAACTCATCACTATACTGCTTTGAGACAGCTCCACTGGCTTAAACTGCCCAACTTTCAAACCTACAATCAGCTCTGCCTCTGTTAGTCTATCTGTTACCTCCCCAATAAGTGTCCTGCCCTCAAAAACCTAGTACAACATCACTCAACCAAAAGGCCTCTTAGATCATCAAGCAAACTACTACTAGAAGTCACCAACAGCTGCAATAGCTTTGGAGACACCCCCAATTAGCAAATGTAAAATAAAATTTTATAACAGACTGTCCTGGCTTGGGGCTGCTCTTGGATAGGTCTCTTTGCTGCCTCAGTCAGTGCTATGTTTCCCAATTCTTTTCACAGACTACTGAACCGGGGTTTATCAAATTGATGCGTGCACCTTCCATTTTGTTTGCCTTTTGTATTTATGCTTGCCTCCCATTTATATTTGTTCTGTATGTCTTACTGAAGTAAAAAATCAGAGGAAGTAAGTTACTGTAGCCATGGTTCCCAGTTTTGCAAATAATATTAATTTGTCCAGATTATGAGTTGCTAATCACACCAGACATTTTGTTCTACTAGGTTGAGACTCTATGGTCACTGAACCTCTGTGTCAGACTTTGTTTATCTATGCTTAAAAGGGCAGCCTTTTATCCTAGGGATATTAATACACCCTGAAGGAAGCCAAGAGACCAGCAACTAGGGAAGCTTTTAAGGTGCAGTGGGTACATTCTGTGGCCTAAACATTAGAAGATTCTTTTAACATTGACCTGTTTAGCAGAAGTGTTTGTAAATTGTATGTTAAAGAGTTGTGTTATAGCCTCAAAGAAACATTTATTATATAACTACCAAACTTAACTTGGCCATCTTCTGTCTCACATTTCTGTACAGTTGCAAGCATCTACCCACTAGCTAAATTAGTCAAAAACATTATTTGCAAGCAGATATTTGACGGTGTTACCTATTAACATCCTCATGAATCAACATGGCTTTTGTCATATTTTAGCACCGTAACAGTTATTTGTCCATTAACTAACCAAATATATTCAAGAATGGAAAAGGTTATGCTAACTGCGGCACTTTTCAAGATGTAATATGAGCTTTACAACAGTCAACCACAGTATTCTTTCAGACTAATTTTCCTACAGCAGATTTTACCTAGATATAATAAACTGGCTCAGAAATGACTTATGAAACATAATAGTTCAGGTTATTTCAGATATTGTAAATTCTGACATTGAAATCTTGCTGTGTCGTTTTTCATTGACTTAAGATTTACTTCAAAACTGTCAAGCATGTTATTTTAGACAAACCTTCCTACTATAGATTTTAACTAAAAGGAATACCTTAGTTTAGAAACTTGGGAACTACCTATGCAATATAACATTTTACATTATTTCAAATAATGCAAGTCCTGACATTGTAACATTTTCCTGTGGGGTGTGGGGTGTCCCATGCTTTGGTACTGGCCTGGGACCATTTTTTTTTCATTAGTTGTTAATGGCCAGCAATGGAATCTTACAAATATTAACTGCTTGCTTTATATAGATAATATTGTGACCAACAAGACTCATAAATCTTCTAAAAGCATTGAAAAAATCTCTTCAATGTAACTTTATGTGGAACTTTTTAAGCTCCAGCAATCTAGCTACCAGTACAACCAAGGCTGTAATAATGGTTCTAGGCACCCCACAAAGGCTAAGTGCTTCATGTGACATGTTAATTACTGGTCATCTTGCTATAAAAATGTGCTCAGTCATACAGAAATATATCCATGTGGGGTAGGACCATCATTCAATAGCAACTGTAAACAAAGTACTTAATCTTCTCAAAACTGTACATAAAACCTCTCACCTCCTAACTAGGGAATCCAGAAAATCAACAGCTTTCAGTGTTTTTATCTCTAGAATAGCACACATTCCTTCAGTTGGGACCCTATTAAAAGTTTGAGACTCAACAGTGAAAGCACTGAAACTCTAAGAAAAAAATAATTGTGATCCTGCAGGTAAGCCAGCAAAATGCAAAAGTTGCTTATACACTTAAAGCATTTTTTGCAGGGGGACAAGCCCCCCTACACCCCACAATGTGAAGCTCCACACCCCACTCTTCCACTATTTATTTATATTAACTCCATGATTCATGCACCTCGCTGAGATACAGCAATTTTGGATTTGGCATATATCCCCCCCCCAATTGCATTTAATTTCTCAGTGTTTTAGAACTGGCGCTAATGTATCTAGAAAATACAGTGGGAACCCCACCCTATCATCACTTTAAACTCTAAGCAAAACACAACACTGCTTCAAGTAGCTGGAAATATCAAGACTTCTTCACTTGGACACCATTGTGTAACATTGTCATAAGCAACTTGACTATCTTTAAGTGCCAGTTGTCTTTCAACTTGATTTGTTACTTTTTAAACTGATACATTTATTTATTTACTTATTCTACATTTGTTTACTGGGGTAGAGCACATGTCAAAGCATGACCAATTGCAGGGTCAGCCCAGGTTGCATGCAATTACAGGAGAAACAAAAAGTGCAAACATCAATATATGAAACAAAGACAGTAATGTCAATGTACACCATACATAGAATATAGCAGATGGCAGTTGCAGATTAGCATATAATAGTGATACAATGTATCTATTTATACAAGAGATAGTTACTGGTTACAGTGATAAATAAAAGGTAGCGGTGATGTTGAGATGCAGAGAGGGCTAGCTAACACTGAGAAGGACTATTTGGTTAATTTTAGTTTATTGTGATATGTCCTGTATTCTGACATTTACATTTATTTTGTTTCTGTAGACACTGTTTGAGTTGGAGTTAGAAGTAGTGGGATATTTTAGTGAGATCTGGTGGAAGTGGAAGAAGCTGCTATAGTCTGGGACAAAGTTGTGGTCAGAACCTTGTTGTTTGGTTGTAGGGGGTTGGAGTATTAATCCTGCTCTGGATTGGCTCCTAAAGTTATAGGCTGGGGTAGTTAGGATGAGTCTTACAGCAAATAGAGGGAAGGTGCCCTAGTGGAATAGTCTGAAGTGCAGCAAGCCAAGGTGGATGCTTGTTGTACCTAATGCTGGTAACCATTTGCCTTTTGATTGTGTGAGGCAATGATGTTCATGCTGCAAGGAATTGTCATTGAACCGTCATATTTTTATTTATCAGAGATGGTTTGCAGGGTTGTTGTATTTTGACTGAGGCAGTGCCAAGTAGGGTAATCCCTATCCATGCTGGGCAAGCAGAGTACTTTTTCCAACAGATGCTCTGGCTGGTGGACAGAGAATCTGAGAAAGTTTTACGACCCAGAATAGGAGATAGCTGACTTTATATCTGAGTTTTTCAATGTATTCTTAAAAGTTAAGGGACTGAGACAGATGTCGATACATACAAATTATTGCGCTCAATTAAAAAATAATGACTAGACAATTTTCTTATTGAAAACCAAGAGGGCATATTTTTAAGCAATGCAGCCTTCAACTTAACTGTAGCAGTAATGTCCTTTTCACAAATTGCTCTAGCCAGCCGGAATGCTATTTTTCATTGCAATGATATCTGACTATCCTACATTCTGGGTTAAGCCACAAGACTTCCTAAACAAAACTTACAAATGCTTCTGCTTCCAAAATCATGGCTAACAATGTATCACCTTCACTAGTGCCACCCCCCACACACACTTAAATGGCTCCATACATCCATACGAAATGAATGTGTATCATAACTTTTCTTTCTTTCTATGTAAATGCATACACATTTTCCTACTTAGTTTATATTCATCACTCTTTCCTAGGTTGGTACTAGGCTATCAGCTGTTTCTTCATTTTCTTTTTTTGTTTTGTTTTCAGGTATAATGTAAATATAACTTCTACCATGTGTTCACATATTGCATTATTTTTAATATGCTAGATGCAATAGCAGTTTGTATTCAGCTTATCACCTACGTATGTATCTGTGTATAATGTATCTGTACATTTTGCGTATAATATGCCACGTAACAGAAATGTGTACGCTCCATAATGGATAAACAGTGTAACACCAACCAACCAACTAAACAGAAAACAAATACAGCTGTGTGTTGGTGTATCACTTGTTTGCTGCATTTGTATGTAATGTGGCCATCTGATGGCCTAAGTCATTACAGAAAAGGTTCTTTGGACAAGCTCAGCCACCTAGTTAACAAATGTAAAACAACATAAATTAATTGATAATCTTATCTAGGCCCTGTGTTTCAGGTATCCTTGAGCCTGCCTGTTGACCTGCATTGCCTACCCCAGCATCCTCTCCATAAAGTGATATTTCCTTAAGTCTGTTTTGAACCATCCCACTTCCTGATTTCATCCATGCTATTTTTTTGACTCCACCCACATAGTGTTCTTTCTCCTGAAATTCACCCTCACCCACTGTCACTAGACAAGAATGTCTGTATCATATTCCCTTCCATTTTTCTTGCTCTCCCTTGTATATACATGAGCAGTTTTCTAAGTCTTTCCTCATACTCCAGGCAAGCTGTTCCCTTAGCATCCTGGTAATTGCATGGCAGTCTGAACTTCTTCCCTCATACTCCAGGCAATCTGTTCCCTTAGCATCCTGGTAATTGCATGGCAGTCTGAACTCCCTTACCCTGTATGGTCACAAAAATAGATATTGCAGCATTGTGTGCGTGTGTGTGTGTGTGTGTGTGTGTGTGTGTGTGTGTGTGTGTGTGTGTGTGTGTGTGTGTACGTGTGTGTGTACGTGTGTGTGTGTACGTGTGTACGTGTGTACGTGTGTACGTGTGTGTGTGTGTGTACATGCCCAATGGGAATATAACGCCACACGTCTGGAGTCTACTCCCAACCTTTGTACCTTAGCAGCTTGGTCTTCGTTATTGCTTTTCTCATTGCACTGCATAGTTCTACCTATGTTTTTGACTTCCTGATTCTTCTCATATATGTCTCTTAGAGAAATTCCTGTGAGTGTTTACTTCCCATTGGTTACCTCACCAAAGGGCACAATCGTGTATTTTTGCATTAATTTTCATCTGTTACCTTTCAATGCACCCTTCAGTCTGTGCTAAGTTTCACTATTGAAATTCCGTGTGTGATAACACATCATTCATAGTGTAATCAGTGTCTGGCCTGTAATACCTGGCAATAAACAAGTAAACCTGAGCCAGGACGGTACTGAAATGTATGACTCTCCATTGCTTACCAGCTTGTCTCCTGACCCCAGAAAGAAAGATATATTAATCCCATTCTCCTCGATCCTGGTCGGGGCAACACCTTTAATATTTTGGGTAGCTCTGTATGCCATACAAGGAGAGGGACATCAGACTGTTGGAAGAACTTCACAGAAAAGTCACCCGACAGCTGCGTATGACCAGAGATGAGAGAAGCTGGAGTTCATTTACTACATGCGAGAAAAAGCATGAGGGATACATAATGGGTGCAAAAGATGATATAGAGGTAAGGTGAAGGGAGGCACCATGAACAAGTTGACCAAATGGGAAGGAGTCGTCACAGGAATCATATGATATGGATCAACTATTCATTGCATGCATTTCTTCATAGATAGGGATGTGGAACCATGAAATGGGCTACCAGAATGAGTGATAGGGAATCCATCGAAACACTGAAGAGACATGGAGTACTAGAGAAGGGTAAGGGAGAAAGGAGGGATAGAAAGAAAGTAGAATGTTAAATGTGGTAAATGTGAAGTCTAAACAAAGTTATTGTCTCCTTCTGTCATCAAGTAAATGTAATGCAAGAGAATTAGGCTGAAATGGCAGGACTTGTGCTGTGTGAAGCCATATTTTTGACTTAGAAGCCCCACAAATCTGCCTACAGAACGTGTAATGTTTTGCATTATTTACTACTTGATATGAGAGAGACTTTTCTTTCTCACTCCTTATTTATGAGATGGGAACTGCTATAATGAACCTGTTTCTTCCTATATCCATTTTTTACGTAGGTGCTACTGTTAATGTTCATCTGTTTGTCATACTTTATCTGAACACAGTTCCTCATACATAAACAATCCAAACCTGGTACATCAAGCGCAACTCTGAGAAAGTCTGAGAAAGAGGAAATGTTAAAAAAAAGAGTGTTCTTTCTTAGTGACACTGTGACCTCGGAGTATAGATATAGTACACGTTTTAAACCAACACACATTGCAGAACCACAACGAGCAAAGAAAGAAAGGAAGTCTTCCACTCCACTGAAAGTATATTTTCTATACTACTAGTACCCTGATAAGAAGTGTCATTAAAAATTCCTCCATGTTTGTCCTGCAATTTGGGAGCTAATGTCTTTCATTATTGGGAACATAACTGTGTATCCTTTATAGACCTGAGCTACGTCTAACTGGTCATATTCTTTCAAAAACCTTTTTTTTACCAAGTGTTATGTATGCAACCTACATTCTTTATAAATTACATGCAACTCACTTCTCCAAACGTAGGCAGGGCTACAATCACATTGCAAAATATGGTGCAGTCTGTAATACTAGTCCCCTCACTGCTTTCCCTAAAACAAATAAGCTGGTTTGCATTCCATAAATACCACTGATTCAGTTTTTCAGCTTTTATATACCTGAAAAATGCTCCCATTGATTATTTTCTGGACTGGTATTCTCCCTTTCATTGCGACAAATTAAAATGTGTACCTTGTATAGACAGAGAAAACAAATACTCGATACAATACAGCCATTAAACTTACTTCCGTTCCCATCTAAAACCAATTATAAAAATTAAAATCATTTGACACTATACTGCTTCTGTAGTTGCAATATTTAACTAGCTTGCTTAGTCTATCTTGTTTTTATAAGCTTATATTCCTATTTTCAGATCTGGTATACTAGATAAGGTCAAACAGTTACCTCTAATGATTTTTTCAATATTTAAAAATAAAGCATTGAAATGTTGAATAATATTTTTTAAAATACCTCTGATGCTTCATCATCTGTTGCACTTTATTGATGTCTGCTAATGAATGTAGTCAGGGAGAAAACACATTTCACTTAGCAGTTTTTTTATACACTACTGACTAATACTACCTGACGAAACATGTCTTTTACTTTGCACTCAAAATGTCACATATATAATACATTTCTGTGTTTTATTTTAAACATGATTTGAGATGGTAAGCGCATATCTACTTTTAGATCCTGTGGAACTTACTACAGAGAAAGATCTCCTTAAACAATCATAGTGGAACTTTTTCTCCCCAGATCTCTGCAGCATATATAATCCCGCCAGCTGAAATCTTCCAGTCACCAAAGACGAACAAGTAAATAAATGAATAATGTTGTCACCCTGGGAGTCTGCAACCTTGCATAAACCAAACTTACTTCTGCATAAAATATAACTCATGAAGGTTATTGCATCTGCTAAGTACATTCATAGCAACTGATACCAAAATAAAACCCAAAAAGGCAAACACAGTGCAGACCAGAAGTAGAAATCCACAAAACAATTTATTCTCCAAAAAATAAGCACTTTTGTCCCAAAGTTAAAATTATAGGAACTTCATCAGATACAATTTAAAACAGGACGAGGATATTTTAGACGACGAGAACTACTCTCCAGTGAGACGGTCAGAGTGTCTTATGAACCAACAAGGTTGGCACAACATTCAAGGGCACCCACAGTATACCAACTACCAATGAGGATCAACACGACCAAGCATGGGGAACAACAACAACAGAGGTTCTTGAAGGGGGAGTAGATAGACTATAACAACATGATTGGTACGGATATTGAACAAATGACCCCTTATGGACAAGTCTGTTTGTTGCCACCTGTTACTGTTGAATTTAATTCTGCTAGAGACTTTAAAGTATACAATTTTTCTGAAATTAATCTAAATGTAACCGCTTTTGATTTGTTAGCTAAGGGCTTCACCTTTATTCCTAGTAAGTCAGCAGATTTGGTACAAACCTTGTTTGATTTAAAACAATATACTAGGAAGTAAAATTTTAATGTTATGTTTTATAATGTGGAACATGTACATGACCCTTTTAAAATTTCAGGTACTTTTAACCCCCCTATTCACCCCACATTGAAAATTTTTGAAAAAGTCTGTGAATTAGACATTAGAAATTGATGTATGAATAAGAACAGAAGGCTAAATATGAGTAACTTAAGTCACCATGAAAGTATAGAATTGGCATTTCTAAAACAGGCTGTGAAGATAAGAATTATGAAAACAGATAAGGGGGATGGGGTTATCATGAATAAAAGTGATTATGTTATGAAAATTAGATCAATTTTGGAGACACAGACCTATTGTAAGAGTTTGTTAAATTAAATGAACAGTGCCAACAAAAGGATTAAAGGGTTCCTACAAGACTTATTTATTGACAGCTTAATTGACATCCATGAATTACACTTTTTAACTGTGGAGTTTCCAGTCACCCCAGTAATTTTTGGGTCCCAAAACTACACAAGTGTATTGAGCAACCTCCTATGCATCCAATTGTGGATGCAAGGGGTTCAATTACCCATCCTTTGGCAAAACTGTTGGATTTGCAATTAAAATCATTATTCATTAATGAACCCCACTTGTGTGTAGACTCTTGGGACTTCCTGAGACAAACTGATGATATTGAATATGTTGTGTCTTTCGGCTTTTCCTGGTTAGGGGTCGCCACAGCGGAACTCCGGTCCGCTAATGATTGGCAGTGGATTTTTACGTGCCGTGTTGCCAGCCCTGATGCACAACCTTCAACTAAGGTACGCCCATTCACACATGTCTCCACACAGAAGACGCTCTAGCTGAGAATTGAACAGGACAATGACTTACTGTGAGGCGACAACACTACCACAGCACCACCACCACAGTACTGATAATATTGAATATGATACTGAATATTTGTTTATTACTGTGGAAGTGGAAGATTTATATATCATTATACCCCACGAGATAGGGGTACAGTGGTTTTGTGAATATCTACATAGGAAAAATGTCCCACAAGATAAAATTAACATGTATGGACAGCTTTTGGATATGATACTCAGAAATAATTTTATTCTATTTGAAAAAGAGTACTACTTGCAAGTCCGAGGTGTGGCAATGGGCCTCTCTTGTGGGGGTCTATATGCCAATATAGTCATGTTGGAATGGGAAAGTAGGTTTCTGAAGGATTCACCATTTTTTCTTTATTGCCAATTTTATACCCATTTCCTTGACGACATTTTTATCTTGTTGAAGGAACCGAGGGACCAAGTGGAACCATTCTTAGAATACATTAATACTACTACTACCTTCTTGAAATTTACTCATTCCATAAATGAGGATGAGATTTCTTACCTAAATGTGTTGTTAAAAAAGGTGAATAATGAATTTGTGGCTGAAATTTATAGTAAAAAAACTTATTCAAATAGTTTCCTCCATTTTAGTAGCAACCACCCATTAACACAAAAATGGGTGGTTGTGAAAGGTCAGTTTGTTAGGCCAGCCCATATGGTGAGTTTATGGCAAGCCTTTATTGATGTATGTGTGAATTTGAAGAACATGTGTGCCAAAAGAGGCTACACTGACTTCTTATTAAATTAAATCATGGATGAAGTTAAAGAAAAAAGGCACAATGGCCACTTTTTACCAATTCTAAGGGCCAAAGTTTTAAGGTTTTAATTTGAAGCACCTTTTTGAACATTAACAATCTCGAACCACTGTTGGACATATGTTTAAATGTGGTTGATGTAAGTTTTGTCCCTATATTTTGAAAGGGAGTGAATTTATTGTTAACAAGATGAAAATAAGAATTCCTGGTAGATGTAGTTGTACTACTGAAAGGTTAGTCTACCTTGCATTATGTATGGACTGTAACTGTTTCTATGTGGGGAAGATGGAAAGGAAACTGAAAAATTGGATAAATGAACATATTCGCAATATTCGTGATGTTTTTGAAACAAATGCCTTAGCTAAACATATTTCACTGAATGTAGGACATACTTTCAAGTTCATTATATTAGATGTTTTATCTGTGTCTGAAAGAGGAGGGAGGGCATGGCCTTATATTCTGGAAAAGAGAGAATTATCCTGGCAGCTGTGTTTAAATTCTTTGTCTTGGCCAGGACTTAATGACAGTCTCTCCATTTCTAGTCTTTTAAAGTTTAAAGTACTGGAAAGGTAAAGTTAGAGTACAAATAGAATTAATTCATTTATTCAGATATACATATGTATTTTTTATAAGATAGTTTTACATTTTTATTTTTTCTCATGGATCATTTAAAGCCTAATTTCTGCCCACAATTGCATTTCATATGTATTCTGAGCGGGGCTGTATGCTTGTTCTGTGTTTCTGCCAAGGGGACGTGGTTTGAGTAAGCAGTGTTCACTGCCCTGAGAAAGAAAATTATGTCACTGTGCTTTAGTATTTAAAATGCTTTTTACTGTTTAAATTGTATCTGATGAATTTCCTGTAATTTTAACTTTGGAACGAAAGCACTTATTTTGTGGAGAATAAATAATTTTGTGGATTTCTACTTCTGGTCTGCACTGTGTTTGCCTTTTTAAGTACATTCAGAGCCTTGTAAGCTCTTACATGTTCATGCAAATAGGGTTTCATTGTGTGCAGCCTTAGGTTTATGACCTTCATGTTACTCAATCCAGCATTATACCAATCTACCTTCTTACCCTAAGGGGTGCACTTACTATATATCCCAGATGCCCGCAAACAACTATACTTTTATTTGAAAAGATCTGAACTAATCAGAAAGTCAGAACAGCTGTGCTTCTTTACTACTGGGAAACAGGACCACATTGTTGTTATATAAACATCATCTAAGTAACTTTTAGACTGCATTACCTTTGTCAGGGCATGTGAAGGCTCATTCTGCAAGTTTGGGAATGCTTTCTGATGTTTAAGCTTAAGTTTGCATCTATCTATGAAACATGTAACGTTAATATTCTAGTCTTCTGTCACTTGCTGTATTGTTTCTGTCCTTTGTTGTCTCCGCTGTGTTTTTTTCTCAGGGTAGCACAGAAGCTAGTTTCAGGTGGGGGGTTGGGTTGTTGAGTCAGCCCACATCCTAGCTGTTAGTCATTACCTGAGGTGTATTTTCTGTTTTGTAATTCCAGTACAGACTGCATTTCTGTGAACTGGTGCAAAGCTGATAGATCTCCTGGTTGTGTGCAGAGTTGGAATCTATTCTAAACTTATAAGTACACTTTTTGCAACTTAATTTGCACTGTGCTGTATTTATACATTTGCTGTATTGTTTCCTTCCCACCATCCCTGTTGGTATTTTGTTTTTATACTTGGTGACTTTACATTTGCCCGCCCCTACTGTAAACTTCATCTGGAACACTCCCCCCAGTCTAGTGTCTTTAGCTCATTTTACCTATTGCAGAGAGAACATTTGAGAAAGCCAACCCGCTTAGTTTCTTAAGCTTGAATTATCTTCTGCTCCTCGTTTCTCCCTTTCCACTTTACTAACAAAGAAAAAAAAAACTTTGTTAGAATTTCCCTGTGTTCTGACCGAGTGTGCATCTCAGCTGATAAGTATATTTTTTGGCACGTTTTAACTGTTCAGAGTTGAATAAAACAATAATTGAATTCAGTTCAGAATCCATCTTGAATAAATTGCATTTATTTAAACTGCATTTGTTTTAATACAGCTACACACTCGTGTTCTAGCTTGCACTGCACTTGAATTGTTTTTAGTGCTGTTTTAGCTGCTTTTCTGTAAAAAAAAAAAATTCTAAGCTTGTTTCTTACCTTTCCTGTAACCAGTCTAGTCCAGATGCATATTTGCTGTATCCAGGACTGTTTGTAAGCTTCTGAGCCCTCCAAGTCTTTCTGTGTTGGAGGGAAGCCTTCTAGCTTATCAGTGGGAATGGTAAGCACTAGGTAGCCTATCTACCACAAGAGGAGTGGTATCTGGCCCAGAAAGTGTAGTTTATTTGCCGTTTGGACAGTTTTTTTCATCTCTTTCAACTTTCTGGTTTAAAAGCCAGCATTTGCACTTTTCCTGCCTTTCCTGTAACTAGTCTAGTCCAGATATAGATTTGTGTATCCAGGACTGTATGTAAGCTTTTGAGCCCCCACCCCAAGCCTTTATCTTTTGGAGGGAAGCCTTCTAGCTTATCAGTGAAAGTGGTAAGCATTAAGTACCCTTTCTACCACAAAAGGAGTGGTTTCTGGCCCAGAAATTGTAGTTTATCAGCCGTCTGGGCTGTTTTTCCATCTCTTTCAACTTTCTGGTTTAAAAGCCCATGTTTGCACTTGCTTCCCACCTTTCCTGTAACTAGTCTAGTCCAGATACAGATTTGCTGTATCCATGACTGTTTGTAAGCTTCTGAGCAGTGCCAAAGTCTGCTCTTCAATTTTCTCTTAAATCTGCTAGTTTTCTCCACTCCTGCACTTTTACTAGCTTATTAGTCTAGCACTTTACCAGACTTCTTGTAGCAATTATTGTAGCACACAAAAGTGCTACCAGCAGAAAATGTTCTACAAGGAAACAGCTCCAGTATGTATTATTAATGCCCACCCCCCAGGCATGTCTAAAGGTCAGGTCCCTGTGCTTTCTCCTATTAACCTGGTGAACTTGGGCATCCTGAAGCAATGTAGCAACTGCCTCATGTACACTGACAACCCTCTCCTCTTGCCTCCCAACATTCAGACTTGTGAGAGATGCACTTATATATTCAAATTGGAAGCCACATACTCTCCAGCCAAGACCGGAATAGATGTTCAAGAGGAGAAGGTCAACACTTGCACCACACCACATGGAACACATAGCTTTCCAGAACACACACCAGCACTGCCTTCACATAAAAACACAAACCGCACACCCACCTTCACAGAGGCTCTTAATAAAAATCTATCCAAACAGCAGAGACCTCCAAGGCAGAAATGCACTCGACCACCACAACACAACACTAATCATGAGACACATAACTCTCCTAAACAATGTGCTACTCAACCTCAGCCTCTAAGGAAAAACAGCATGCCCAACACACTGGTCATAGGTGAATCGGCAGTGAGGCATACTGATGTCCCACTCACTAGGTTGAATAAGGAGAAAGTAACAGTGCCAGGATCTGCCACATAATGCATGCATTCAGGTACCTCAACAACAGGTACAAATATGATTCTGTCATTGTACATGTGGGTGTGAATGACCTGAGATGTACCTCCCTGGACTACATGAAAAGAGACATGGAGGAGCTCTCAGATTATGTAGCCCAGGCAGGTATGACCCTAGCCCTGAGCAGCATCCTACCATCACCCAGAATGATACCACAGTACAAGCAGAAAACGATTGATTTCAACAATTGGCTAAGTTTATGGTGTCATTCTAAGGGGATCCAGTATCTGTCCACCTAGGATGACATGATTGACAGAGATGGCCTGCATCTGTCACCCCTGTGCTTCTGGATACTGGCCAGGGCTCTTGCCACCCCTATAGTGTCTTTTTTTAGGCGGTGTTCCTAAGACCAAATTACCACCGTAACAGCTACAAACAAATGCAATCTGAGGGTCATGCTGCTCAATGCTAGAAGTCTAAATCTCAAAATGAACTCACTCAAAGCACTCCTTAAAATGGAGAAAATCGAAATTTGTGCCATAACAGAGACCTGGTTCAAGACAGCAGAAAGCACCCCTGCACTACCAAGCTATAACTCACTCCACACCTTTCGGCCCCAGAACTTGGAAAGAAGCTCCAAAGGCGGTGGTGTTTCCATATTCATAAAGGATGTGCACACCTCCAGACTGGTAGCCCAATATAGCGCATCTGAGATACTTCAGGTGAGGCTAACATTGGGTAAGACAGCGATTCAAGTCGTAGCCTGCTATAGGTCCCCAACCATGTCCCAAGGCTCACACTCCACGTTCCTAAGCAACCTGGAAAATGTTATGGTCCAATCTAACACTCTCATACTGGGCGACTTCAACTACCCCTCCATTAACTGAGAAAACTACTCATGTACCAATATACTTGCCCAACGTTTCCTGGAATTTATTAATTCCAATGCCCTGGACCAGCTCGTTCTTACCCCCACTAGAGATAGCAACATCCTTGACCTGGTCCTTACTAACATGGGCAACCATTACTGTACACCAATAGTCAACAACTCCCTGGTTAGATCCAACCACAGACTAATCACCTTGGAAATCCACATCCCTCCATCCACCCACACCCGTAAAGGTAACCACCATGAAAATCTTCTCCAAAGCTAACTTTGGGCTACTAAAAACAGAAGTGGCTAACTTCACAGCACCCATGCAAATTGAGAACATTTGCATGACCGCTGAATCATACACCAATGCACTGTACGAACACGTACACAAATGCATGGATCTTGCTATACCCAATAGAACCAAGGCGCTCTCCTTCAAAAAAAAGGAAGCCAATCTGATGGTCCCCTGCCATAAACAAATTCTACAACAGAAGGAGGAAACTGATGTGGAATAAGGTGAAGTCCCAAGACTGGAAAACCCCCCTTATCAGCCTCAACAAAAAGTTGAGATCCCCCATCAAATCCTCTAAAGCTAGCTATGAAAATAGTATTGCAGCAGATTCTCCATGGCAATACCCAGATTTGCTCTGAGCTACTGCACAATGGTACCTCCTATACTGAGCCAACATATATTGCCAGTATACTGGCCGACAGATTCAGTGCCAACTTTAGCCCTCTCTCCCCCACCCAAAGGACCAGTCACAAAACCAGTAGATTGCCAGGCACCCAGTATTACTGCTGCACAGATTAAAACAGTATTGTCCAAGGCCAAGAATACAGCTTCTATGAGACCTGACAATATCCCTGGCTGTGTTCTACATGAACTACAGAGTGAACTGGCACCTCACCTGTGTGCCCTGTTCAGTCACAGCCTCACCTCAGGCTTTATCCCTACCAAATGGTGCTCTGCTACAGTCATCCCTCTCCACAAAGAAGGAGTGACTACAGACCCTGGAAATTATCGCCCCATTAGCCTGATGAGTCTGATATGCAAAGCTATGGAACACATCATCATTGACCTAATAAACAAAGATATAGGGAATCTCCAAACTCTAGATCTCGCACAGTTTGGTTTTGTGAAGGGTAGATCATGCCTGCTGAACTTGGTCAACTTCTTTGAGTCAGTCACTAGAGCAGAGCTGTGGATGAAGGCAAGGTGGTTCATACAGCCTACCTTGATCTGGCCAAGGCCTTTGATACTATTCCCCATTCAGGAATCATAGAAAAACTCACTAAGCCAGGCATCAACCTCTATATCACTAGGTGGGTTGCAAACTGGCTCACAGGTAGAACCCCCAAGTGTAAAAGTAGCTGACTCCAAGTCAGGCTGCCTATCAGTCACAAGTGGAGTCCCACAAGGTTCGGTCCTGGGTCCTCTCCTGTTTGGTATCTACTTCTCTGAAGGCGAGGCCAACACAAAGGGATTCTGGCTGACAAAGTTTGCAGATGACTGCAAGTGGGGAGCTATTATTAACTCCCCAAGTGATGTTGACATCCTACAGAAAGGCCTCACTGAGACCAATGACTGGTGTCAGAACCATGACCTTAAGCTCAATGCCAAGAAATGTGTCATCATCCCCTTTGGGAAAAACCTGGTTCCCATGAATTACCACATCAATGGTAGTCCACTGAACACAGAAGGCGTTATAAGAGATCTAGGAACACTGGTTGACAGCAACCTCTCTTTTGACCACCACATTGCCGCTGTGGTCAGAAAGTCCTTCTGTGTGGCACATCTCATTACTAAGAGTTTTGTATCCAGGAAGAAAGAGGTCATTGTCTCCCTCTACTCTTCCCTCATTAGGCCAATCATTGAGTACAATGCCCCATTTGGCATGTACCTCACTAAACACCTGTAACAACTGGAGAGGCCACAAAAGTACCTCACAAAGAGGACCCTAGGCCTTAAACATTTGTTCTATATGGACAGACTTAAAAAAACTCCAACTATTCTCTGTCTCATATCACCTGGTTATAGGTGATCTCTGCTTGACTTACAAAGCCATATCTGACCCAGCTCTGTTAGAAATGCTACATCTAAAGAAATCCCAATCCCTCCACACCACACGCTCCAGAGACCTCAACTTCATTGCCACAATCAACAAAGCAGGCTGGAGGGACAGGTTCATAACCCAGAGATTGCCCATGCTATAGAATAGACTTCCCGTACATGTCAAGCAGAGCACCTCACTGGCCTTCTTTAAGAGAAATCTTGATGAGTGGATGGGAAATAGAAAATTCTCCCCAGGGATCACTCCAGTGGCCTTACTCTACAGAAGCACTGGGAACTAAGGTTGGGTGGCATGATGCCAGGGTAATCCTAAGGGTTAGGCCTGTAAAGGCTCCAGGGCCATTAGCCTAGTACACACCTATGAACCTATGAACAAAGAACTAACAACAACAGAACAGGATTTGAAAGCAGAGGCTAGCTCGTTGGTGATGGCAAACATTTTTTTTTCCACAGAGAATTTTGCAGACACAGGCAGTAGCCTTCATTTGGTGGCTGTGAAATTGGTTAATCCAAAAATGTATGGGGTAGAAACAGTGGTTCTAATAGAACACAGGAAGAACTAGGTTAGTGGTTAACAAGGGACTAACTTATTCATTAAGTAGATTAATGACCTCAGTAGGTTGCTAAGTGATCCTTATCTGCAGATAACATCTCTGCTGCTATCAGAGCATATATTAACTTTAACAAATATGTTTGGCAAAAGTCCGCACATGTAAACCACAGTTTAGTAGGGAAGTATCAAGAGGATGCCGTCATAAGCTTCACCTGTTTCCCATATAACTTCCTGTTTGTTGCAAACTGCTTTGGACCGAGCCTGGTCTGTCTGCTTGCCAATAAAGAGTCTACATAATACTGCAGTTACCCTTTATAGTTATCCTATACTACAGCATTATACAAATGTGTTTTAAGTGATAAATTCTAGGAAATGCATTTGTTCCCTAGTGACACTGGATCAACAGATCTAAGTACGTTACATATTAACAGTCACAGATGAAATATTTTTGGGGAGCTAATCCATGCAATGCCTTAGCTGAGGAATTCATTACACTTTGAAAGTGCCAAACATGTAAAAGTGGTATCTCTTCCCTTCATGTACATGTTGTTGGCTTCCCAGAAGGTTCCTTCCTGTAAAATTGCAGGGAATATCTGCACTTTATGAATGGTTAGTCTTGCTGAACATTGTTGCAGAGGAATAATAACCAGGTAAGTGTGCCTATTAAAAATTACCTTTTACATATACAACATAAGCCTAGGGAGCAACAATAAAATAAACTGAATGAAACAGGTGTTCCTGTTGTATGTTCAAATACTATAACTGAGGCCCTCAAAACTACAAGAATTTAAGTGCAGTTACAGAGAAATGTATTCTATAAGTTCTGAAATTGCTCTATTTCAGAGTATCCATTTTCGTATAAGGTACAGTGATCTTGGAGTTAGTATGTATAACAACAGGGGTGATTGAGCCTTACACAATAGGGGGGTGCAGGGTCTTGACCCCCTGCAAAAAAAAAAAAGAAAACAATTTTAAGTGAAATGGTGAGTTTGTTGCTTTGATGTTACTTTATGAGGCCTGCACTTAATTATTACCAGTTCTGGGATGCACAGGATTAAGTCTTGAACTTCTAGTAGGCTGCCAGTGAAACTTTAGCAAAAATATTAAGTTAATATTTCAGTTCATAAAAAATGAAACAACAGGAATGAGATTATAATACAACAGAAAGCAGTTATACATGCAGACTGGGACTACAGTAGTTGGAGTTGCTCAAATTCTGTAATGACATATTGGTCTGACTAGAAAGACGTTCCCTTAGTTTACCACTGAATAAGCAACATTACTGAGACTTGTAAGTTTGGGTCTTTTAGAAAACTGTAAAAAATTCTGCAGGAAATGCACAAAATGATTGTCAGAAGATCAGAAATGGACATTTGCCCCAAAAGAGTGCTACTTGCCAGGGGCAAACATCTACATCATCCACATCTTTGCTACTTGATATATGACCTCTGAAGCTGCCATTTCTCTGGGGGAAAAACAAATTCTTGTATTTTTACAAGAACTATTCGTTTGTCCTTTTCCTTTCTTCAGGATTAGAAACAAGAAAAGAATGTTTCTTAAATACCATTTTGAAATTTATCTAATTCAAGTACTCGTGTTTCAGAAAAGGGAATGGCTCCCACAGTTTTGCCAAAAGGTAGTCCATAGAAAGAAGGCCCAGGAAGAAGCTGTATCACCAATTTTAGTTATTTAGTTCTTTTTTAGGGTACTTCTGAACAGAAAGGTGGAATGTATAGATCTTAGATTTCATGGCAATTATCAGGCCACTATCTTGTGTCCCAGTAGAAAGCAAGTATGACCATAATGGAGTCTATGTAAAGGGGTACCAAAAGCCAGATCTTGTTTCTCAGTTAGGGACATGTGCAGTATAGGACAAGAAGAACAAACATTGTGATATCTTTCTGTGCCACACAATGATGGGCAAAATTTCTATTAGATGCTGTGCATTGTGGAACAACTGTTCCATTGTTAATTTTCTATGGACACAACAGTAGAAATCATGCCATAACAACTTCAAGTTATACTAACAGTTCACTTTATCATAAAAATATGCAAAGATATAGCCAAATGCTTTTAGACCATCTTGGTTCTTAACCAGACTCCAGCACCACTAAATTTACTTACATCTTCTCTATGTAATAGTAACTTCTATGCAAATTCCACATTTTCATCAGTTAGGTAAATTACATGTGCTATTAAAAACACACTCAAAAATGTTTAACTATACTAGCTACAGCAGTTCATGAACCAATACCTGCTGTTAACAGCTACATGTTTTTCCAAATTTAAAACAGATCACAGGTATATATACTACATAATCTACATTAGCCACCCCGTCCCCCAGTAGGGATTACCTCTTGCACACAAACACTTGTTGTTTAAGCCCTTATTAGCAGCATGCTGCCGCCAGTGACCACTGCACACACTCTCAGTCACTGACCAGTTAATTAGGGGAAATATGGCTTTTATTCTTAGGTTTGTTAAAAGTGAAGTTAGGTATATTAGTAACAGTAGTAATAACAGTAGTAGTATTATGATTGCTATCGTTATGCCAAGCATTAAATAATGTAATACATTACAAGCTTTCTAATTTAAAATGAATGTGTTACCAAGCATCTGTTCTAATACCCTTCATATACGATACTCACATTCGTAATTCCAACTATTATCAGTGAAATGCTTTTTATAGTCATACTGATACATATTTCAGATTTTAATTTGTTTCATTGGTTGTCCATACTTATTCACCCTTATCCTCATAAAATAATCCCAACATTTTTTTTTTGCTCTATATACTGACATAATGCTCTGTTCTCCTGTTCAAGCCATCCATCCACAACCCCTTTTTCCCATTTTTACACATAATGTTCAATCGTCCTAAATATCATTTAATGCATATAAGGTCTGAATATAATAAAATGGTTGCATGTGGTCAGGGAGTGTAAAGTAAAAGTGTGCTACAGTAATTGAAGTGAGAATAGACCAAAGCATGAATGAGCATAGCAAGGTCATTCAATATAACCAGGTGCCTGATCTAGGAAATGCTCTGGAAATGGTAATGCAAATACTTTACAGCTATTGCTACTTGTTTTTTAAGAGCTAGACTGTCACCTAGAATCACTGCTATATCATGCATGCTAGCCAAAAACTCTGTATAGGATCACTCTCAGATCAAGAATGCTAGTCAAAACCTCTGTACAGGATCACCACCGATCATGAATGCTAGACAAAAACTTCATTCAGGATTACTCCCAGATCATGCACACTGGACAAATCTCAACATATTTCCCATCATAAATTACTATGGCAAAAGGGCAAAAAGTTGTGGAGGGCATTATGGTCGTATGCACAGTCAGTGCCTGTCTTTCCTTGAGTCTGAAGCAACCTGACACACATCCAGTCAAGCAGAGTTCCAAACAGTCTTCATAAAAATAAGGTCAGTCATATGTTTTTGAAAGAAGTAATGATGAGTTTCAATGTAGACATATGTCACACCTCTGCTCTAAGTGGAATTTCCCAGTGGTGAAATGCACTCTGAAAAGTTAGGGAGCCAAGATATAATGCCATAGAACCTCACATCACAGAATATTCCTTGGAGAAGAGTTTGGTCATAAGACAAAAGGTACTTCAAAAGGCAGAAGACACACCAGTCAAGGAATGTGGCAGTAAGGCTAAGGTGGTGCTGAATGTATTAAAACAGTATTCTGTGATCCAGTGCATCAAACATTAATGAGAGACCAAGGAGGAACAGTACAGAATATATCCATTAGTCTTTACCCACCAGGAGGTTATTCACAGCCATAGTTAGGGCTGTCTCATTTCTGTGATAGAACCCTCAAACCAGAATGACAAGGGTCATGGAGGCAATGAGATATGACTCGAGATGAGCATACTCTGTCTTAATAAACTTTTTAATAAATGATAGGTTACAGACATGCTGCTAATATTCCTCATGCCGTTTTAAATGTTTTAAGTCTTTTTAAGTATAAATGGGAGAACACTCACTCTGAGAGGAAACCATATTTGAGAAAATGACTGGACCAGGGACATCCGGACAGGATGGAATTAGTTTGCTTGGTCAGGGGTCAGACCATGGTCCATAGCCCGAGCAGTCAAAAATCACACATCACTTTTGTCATAGCCAGTGTAGTAAAACTATCCAACAATAGCCTAGAGGTGCTGCCTCGGGATCATCGTCATTCCCTTTAAATGCTGTCTGAAGTCTCAAAACAAATGAGCTACAGCCTCACATGTAGAGTTCTAAATGGCTTTTGAGTTCACTAGATGATCTAGACTGCATGGCAGTCCACAATCCAGGAAAACATCACTGATAGATTTGAAGCTGCAGAACTCTCAGAAAACAAGACCTCTGCCTTCTTAAAGGAAAACGTAACCTTGGAACTAAAAAAAAAGTGTTGATTTCATTGTATCTTTATTTTCTGAGCTATTTTAATCCATCAAAATCACTGTACGGGCTTCTTATAAAGCTTTAGTATATTTTCCCATAACAATGGGCATTATTTGGCTGACCATATTAATGTGATATTGTTTACTACTTACATGTCTGCTTTCTACAGTCCACTTCAAGTCCTCTTCATATGAGTTATGGCAGAGATTTAGATGTGATATTGTATTTCCATCCCAGAGATATAAAGTGGAAGAAGTGTGAGGTAAAGGCATCTTATACACCTTCTGTAGTAGGAAAGCCTGCATTTTTTTTCCTGAATGTCCATCATATACATTTCTCTTAGGGGTTGTTTTAAGCTATTTACAGCAGTTATACTACTACAGTAAAAAAAAAGGTAGATACAATTCAGACTTTTGTAAAGATTATCAGTTTGTACTCCTAGAAGCACTGACAGACCCTCCCCCACCATCTTCCTGAGGTGTCAAAGCTATCAGTGCAATCCAGGAGTTATTAACTGATACTTTGGAGAAATGGTTCTGCTGTTTATTAGTATCTACAGTTGAAAACTAAGTTTTTTTTAAATCCTGAATGTTGAAGAAATGTGCTTGCTGTTTTTGCACAACATTATTTTAAAAGCACAGTACAAAAATGTATAATAATTTGTTCTTGAATTGTTGCTGTTATGAGATTTTTCCCAATTCTGTTGCTACCCCTTGATTTCTTATCTTACATCATACTAGTACAACATCAAAACCTAATCTTTGAGCATGACAGATTAGTAGTTCTTAGTGATGTGTGTTAAGACTAATTCAACTACTTTCTATAAAACTATCATAGTTATGGAAAATACTACTTCTAACAAGTAGATCACTCTACAAAAAATGTGGTCATCTGTTAGGGTTGTCACTTTTTTAGCCTTAGAAAGTAGGACAATTTTACTGAAACATGAGATATTTCAGGACAAATCATGCTTTCAGCCAATGAAAAAGGATTATTTTTTTATCTTATCACCAAAATAAAGATTCTGTGATATGCATTCTTGACTGTTTATACTACTTTATATGATATTAAGACAATTTAAATGTAGTATTACAATTTTCTGTGACATTTAGATAAAAGTTAGAAAATATTTTTTCTTGTAAAATATCAAGTCATTTGTTATTTTTCATGACCCCCTTCCGCAGAACTAAGTAAATCAGGACTATCCTGTAGAAATAGGGAGAGATGGTAACCCTATCAGTTACATGCATCAATACCATTTATCTTCTTTTCACAAAGACAGTGGAAATCATTTTCACTCTGCATCGTGTGTGTGTTTTCTTTTATAGTGACTGCTGATATCAGCAATACTTACTTGCCTTTGTAAGATTGTAAATGATAGGTAAAAAATACAGATTTCAATGTTTAAAACTGGCATTACAGTTTTTTTCTTCATGAAGACAGAGTCCCAAATACCCCATATTCAATTTATGAGCCAGCTTGCTTTTAAACCTGTCTACGTTATCCACTTCTCTGACTTTTTTGGTAAAGAATTCCTCCAACGTCCAACTGTAGTCAGTAAAAAAATTCCTGGTTGATATAGATCTTATCCTTTTCAAGTCAACAGAGAACTGATTATTTCCTGTGTCTGTGATATGTCATGCAAATGGAGACAAATTCCAATGTCACAGCACATGAGAAGTTAAACTTAAAAAAGGTGGGTGGGCTTTCCCTTCCTTTGATACCAGATGAAACTTTTGTAATGTAGATGCAGGTTTCTGGTAACTAAACCAAACTGGATCCATATTTTAGGGAGAAAAGAAACCTAAGGGTTGAGTTAAACTGTAGGAGAGGGTGGACTTTTCTTTTAAGGGAGATTTCTAATTGGTAAATTGAGCTATGGTCATTCAGTTTGTTGGGATTTCATATATGTGAACCCAAGATTTTGTCAAAGTCTGCATCTCTGTTTAGCGCCTTGTGTGCAGCACTATCTGCAGGAGATGGCAGCCCCAGGCTGATGTGGATCAAATGGTGGTCTGGCTGTCAAACTGCCTTTTCCTCCATCTTTGAGGTGACCACTCCTGTTTGGAAAATAAGCTACAATGGTGGCTTCTTTGATGGGCAGCAGTAACAATAACTTGAACAAAGCCCAACCCCTCCATATTCTGAAGAATACTTTGGTAAGTGAAACAGATTCACTTTCAACACAGATATTACAGCTGCCCTCAAATCATCTAGTTTTGTTACTGAGGAATGACACAAGAAGTAATTATTGTATTCTTTCAGGTAATAGGTAACATGGTGTCTGCAACTTGTTTGTGTACCAATACCATTCTCAGAAGATGTGCTTGTCCCACAGTGAGTCTGAACAACTTCATAACTAGATATAAAACAGATGGCCACTACCATGCTGATGGTGTAACTTCTGGGGCACTGAACAATAGGTGCATTAGCCATTATGGTGTCAGTGCTATGCAGCCAAATTTATAATCAAAGTGCTCATTATACTTATGACACCAGTACCATATACCAAGCCAGAAACTGTGTTTTTGTAGCTTGACTTTGCATCAGTCAACAAAGCTCTAGGCAAGACCAGTCAAGTGCATATCCTGTAGGTTAATACAGATAGGATTATTGGGTACCATACAACGATTTAGAGAACCTTGTTCATTGATAGCTTTGACCCAGGGTGGCAGTCATTTATCCTTACAGGAATCAGTCTGCTGTACTCAGGAGGGATCTGAATGGAGAGATGATAAATCAGCAAGCAAAGGACTGTAGTACTGCTGGAAATGAATTCATCCTCAAGTCTTTTTGAGTACCTTAATGAATTGGACCCTGTTTTTCACAAAATCTCACCAAGACAGCACTGATTTACAGAATGTATTTTATATAGCATATATCATGGACAGCAGTAGACTAAAATAAAAAAGATAGCTGGATGCACAATACGCAGGACAAAAACGTAGCCAATCTTGTTAGGCACACTGGTGCCGGGACTGGAAAAAATGACAGTCTAGAATCCTCAAGACATGGAAGCATTCATACAATGGGGCCAGGCTAGGCTCAGGGGAAGATGGCCCCACTGTTGTTGAAAGAAGTAGCAGTCCACAAAAATCACAAAAACTGATAGACAAAAAAGGAGCCATAAAGATGGGAGAGAGTGGATAATTGAAGATAAACAAATTATGTATTGTTACTATTATGTAAGAAGCCCAGAATTTCCAGACAGAAGATATAGAAAAAGATTAAGTGAGAAATTATAGGAAAGAAAAATACTTGTATAAGAAAAACTGTTAGGAGCTTCAAATAAAAAAATCTGTGATCATTAATACAACAGATTTATGAAAAACATTATATAGACCAAGAAACCCTGGCCCATTTGGAAAAAAAAGTGTCTGAGGCAGTACAAATAACTAAAGAACAAAATCTAGAGATTTTTGAAAGGTATTAAAAAATAAATATGGACATGGGAAAGAAAAAGAGATCTGATATTGTGCAATATTTATGCAAATGAGAAAGCCAAATTAATCAGTACAAAAAAAGCAGCCCCAAAGATATTCAAAGAGAAATACAGGCAAAGGCATCCAGATATGGAATATTTCTCAATTAAAAAAATAAGATCACAAAGAAGGAATGTAGAACAGAAGATTAGTAAAGTAGAAGTTAAAAAAATAGAAGCTGAAGTTATGGGATACCTGCAAAATGAGGATCTAGTGGAGAAAGTCTAACACCAGTTATATCACAGCATGACAGAAAATCAAGTTCCCAAAGTAAGGAGAAACAGGAGAAGCAGGAGACATCTGAAGAAGAAATATGGACATGGGAAAGGAAAAGAGATTTAATATGGTGCAATATTTATGAAAGGGAAAAGCAAAACTAATCAATACAAAAAGAGCAGCACCAAACATATTTGAAGAGAAATACAGGCAAAAGCATCCAGACATGGAAAATTTTACAATATAAAAATAAGAAAACAAAAAGAAAAAGTAGAAAAGAGGCTTAGTAATGTAGAAGTTAAATAAATAGAAATTGAGATTATGGATTACCTGTGAAATGAAGGATTTAGTGTAGAAAATCGAACTCTGATAACATCACAGAAGCATAGCGCAATGGATCCCCAAATTAAGAAGAAACCATTTGAGTGGGAAACATCTGATCAGTTGCTATATGAAGATATTTTCGAACCTTCCATAGGAAACCAGTACAAAAGTTCAGATGGAGTTGCACAGCAAGGAAAGGAACAGGAAACTGTGGCAACTCCGACACGGTCAATGTTGTGGAGTGATAGGCCAGTGATTTCCCATATGAAAGAACATTGAATGACACAGGATGTAACTGAAGAGAGTGTGGCACAGGAAGATGCTCTGGAATTTTCTGTAGAATAACCACAGGAAACAGAGAATAAAGAATGTGCCCTCAGTTTAGAAGAAAATGATCTAAGAGAAGAGTTGCTTGCTATAATAAAGATAGACAGGCATATTAAGATAAATGAATGAAATAGACTACAGAAAGTCAATAAAACCCAAAAAGTTAGAAGTCTGATAAAACAAATGAGCACAGTAATTAGGATTGTTTATAGAGATTCATGTGATACAACAGAAATAAATGGGATGCATTACTGTGCAGCTAAATTAATAACAGATAAAGTCTTACCAAAAAACACAGAGCAGTAAGGGAAAGGAAGGGGAGAAATCAAATACCATTATGGAAGTATATAATAGAGAAAACTATAAGGCAATTAAGACAAGAAGTGTCACTGATAAAAGAGTATAGAAGAGAGAACATATCAACAAAAATACTTAGAAAGATAGACGTGATGAAAGCAATGAGCATAATCAGAACAGATCAGGATCAATTGTGCACTCTCGCAAATAATAAACTAAAAATATCAGCCCAGACAAAAAGACTTAGATGATATGCAGATAAATATGAAGGAGAAGTACAAAATAAGCAATTTATTGATGACCCAAAAAGTTTTATAAAGAATTGGGAAAGAAGGTAAAAGAAATTGAAACACCACCAAAAAAAGAAGAAATAGATACATTTTGGAGAAATACCTATGAAGATCCTGTGGAACATAATAAACATGCTGAATGGATAGAAGAAGTAAAACAAAAGAATAAGAAGTTCAAATGTATGAAATGGGATGAAGTAATGGCAAGACAGATTGAAACAAAGTTAAGAGAATCTCCTAATTGGAAAATCCCAGGCCCAGATGCAATACCTAATTTATGTCTAAAAGTACTAACATCTTTACATGAAGATTTAGCCAAGAGTAAGAACTCTTTATATGCGCACCCCAAACAGACACCAACCTGGTTAACAACAGGAAAACAATACTCCTACTTAAGAGCGAATCTGCAAGCTATCCTAAAAACTATAAACCAATAACCTGCCTTCCGATAGAGTATAAACTATACACTGAAATTGACACTGACAGAGTTTATAGTCTTTAGAAGAAAAGGATAACAAAAGAAAGGCATATGGAACAAAGGGTCATTTGTTGTTAAATAAAGTCATAATGGAGAAATGCAAAAAAGGGGAAAATCTAAATATGGCATGGAGAGAATACAAAAAAGCATTTGACAGTATTCAACATTTCAAAGATAAAAGAGTATGTAAAAATGCATAAGATACACCCTACACTGATCAATTACATTACAGTGACCATAAAACAATGGCAAACCACTTTGCAGTTAAGCCTTGAAGGACAACGTATTATTCCAGGGGGAAAAAATCAAAGGGGGATATTCCAGGGTGATTCTTTGTCACCCCTGCTCTTTTGTCTTGTCCTTAACCCATTAAGTTCTCTACTTGACAGACAATTTGGTTCCCAGGAAACAACAAAGTGTAAAGACTTCTCATCTTCTTTTTGTGGATGACTTAAAACTGTATAGTTCATCAGATGAGGAACTGAAGGCACAACAGCAAGTGGTCAAAACATTTTCAGATGATATAAGAATGTCATTTGGTCTTGACAAATGTGCAAAAGCAACCTTTAAAGGAGGAAAACTGCAGCACCAAGAAAACATCAGCTTGAGACAGGAATGTGATATAAAAGTACTTGAGCAAGAGGGAGTGTATAAATATTTGGGAATTGATGAAAGGTCAACAATAAAACATGAACAAATGTGAATATAACTTAGGAACACTTTAGAAGACTCAAGTTAATACTGAAAACAGCGCTGACATTTAGGAATAAAGTCCAAGCTATAAACCAATTTGCTCTTCCTGTCCTAACTTATGGTTTTGGAGTAATTGACTGGCCCCAAAAGGTGGTTGATTGTTTGCACAGGAAAACATGAAGGATGCTTCATGCTTATCAACCAATTTATAAAAATCAGTGCATACCAGTATTATATATTCCCCATTCTGAGGGAAGTATGGGCCTCCTCAAAATTGATTACATATTTAGATCTGCAATCAGAGGACTGCATACATATCTGCTGACCTCACAAGACCCAAATGTAGTGAAAGTTTTAAAACATGAGGAGAATAAGTCTAAGATGATTTCCTTGCTAAGTTTAGCAGAAGAATGTCAGTGTCAAGTGGAAATGAAAATCAAACCAGAAGTAGATTAAAATCAGGCAGCAGATGAATATGTTAAAAAACAGAAGAAAGGCTATAGTGTGAAGGATCAGACGAGAAGGCAAGAAATGTGAAAAATGCATAAATATAGTTGCAAGTATAGAAAACTCTTGGAACAGCCTCATGTTGATCAGGATCAAATGCAGGAATGGTTAAGGTGAATTTAAACCGAAAGACAAAAGGTTAATATTGGTGGCCCAAAATAGTGGACTATGTACACACTGGTTCATAGGTTCATAGGTGTTTACTAGGCTAACAACCACAAGGGCCTTTTTAAACTTAGCCATGAATCTCAAATCTCTGACAAGTTCTGATACCCTTGATAAGTGTAAGTAAGAGCCTGGGTGATGAACCATTTACAGGTTACCTGTGTCCATTAGAGACATAAGTACCAAACCAGGGATGAATTTCCAGTTTCCCATCCAATTGCCAAAGTTGCACTTGAACTGGGTTAGGGAGCAACTCTGCTTCACATGGATGGGGAGCCTGTTCCATAGACGGGGTAGTCTCTGGGATACATACCTATCTCTCCAGCAGGTACTATTTATATCACAAGCAAGGTTTAAGTCTTTAGAACGGGTAATTCTGGTGCTGTTTGTTTTGTGGACATGCAGGAGGTCCATCAGAGTGGGGTATGACAATGCCCTGTATGCCAGACATAGATCTCCCCTCAAAAGCCTGTAGGAGACAGAATACAGGGATAGGGCCTTGAGGCAGTCTGCATAGGATATATTACTTACACCCTGTATTCTTTTAGTGAGGAACCTCTGTGGACATTCCAATTGTTGGATATGCCTGGTTAGGTACATACCAAAGGGGGCATTGTACTCAATGATAAGTCTGATGAATGCCGAATACAGTGGAACAATGACTTCCTTGGACTTAGATGCCATACCTTTGTTTATAAGTTGCGCAACATAGAATGATTTCCACACCACTGTAAACACATGATGATCAAAGGCTAGATTACTATCTATGTGTGTCCCTAAGTCCCTGACTACTGGGTCAACTCTAAGGGGTGTGTTGTCAATATGAAAGTTACCAGGGATGGATGACTTTCCAAAGGATACTATTATGCATTTATTGACATTTAGTTTTAGTCCATGGCTCTGACACCAGTTGTTTGTCTGTGTCAGCCCCTCCTGGAGAACATTTGTGTCAGTTTGTGGTTCAATGACAGCTCCTAATTTGCATTCATCTGCAAATTTAGTCAGCCAGAGACCACTGACATTGGCCTTGACTTCTGAGAATTAAATGCCAAAAAGGAGCGGTCTAAGGACTGATCCCTGATGGACTCCACTTGTGACTGGCCTCTTTGTAGAGGTGGACTCCCCAATTCTAACTTCCTGGGTCCTGTCTGTGAGCCAGTTGGCTATCCACCGGGTGACATACGGGTTTGTACCTAACCTCTTGATTTTGTCAATAATGCCCAAGTGGGGTATTGTGTCAAAATGCCTTGGCCAGGTCAAGGTAGGCAGTGTGAACAATTTTGCCCTCATCCATTGCTTTGGTGACCCTCTCAAAGAAGTCCGCCAGGCTGAGTAGGCATGATCTCCCCTTGACGAAACCAAACTGGTTTGGGTCCAATGTCTGGAGGTTTATTATATCTCTGTTGATCATCTCCATGATAATTCTTTCCATGGCTTTACATATAAGGCTAGTAAGACTTATGGGTCTGTAGTTTCCAGGGTCTGTAGATGGCCCACCTTTGTGCAGAGGGATGACTGTTGCCTTTCTCCATTCATGATGCACAAAGCCTGTTTGGAGGCTACAGTTAAATAGTAATTCCAGAGGGCCTGATAGGTCATGTTTCATGCTATTCAGAAGGCATCCTAGGATATTGTATGGACCCATTGATGCAGTGTTCTTGGTCTTAGGGAGAGCATTAAGGACCTGTACCCTAGTGATAGTAGGGGGAGTTATATCTGATGATATTTCAAAGTCCATTGAACATGTGGGAGAAACAGGCAAATGTTGGTTTTCTGAATAGAATTGGAAACAGTCATACATCTTGTTGCTGGTTGTGATATACTAATGGCTGAAGGACTGTATACTGAAAGACATAATAATGTGGCAAGACTGTTACATTGGGGTTTGCACAAACATAATACTGAAGTAGCTGAATAAACATTTTAAACATGAGCCACAAAGCATTATAGAAAATGATGAAGTTTATATCACATGGAATCACCTATTACCAACAGTTCAAAAAATAGATGTGAGAAAACCAGATAAAGTAGTCCATGAAAAAAAGGGAAAAGTAGCATTGATCATTGAAATTGCTACACCCAGTGACTACAGTGTCTTATGTACAGAGAGACACAAAGTCATAAAATACCAAGATTTGCAGGCAGAAATGAGGGCAATGTGGAGGAAAGATATCCAGACAGTTCCAATAGTAGTAGGAACAATGGGTTTTATAAAGAATTTCCAGTCGTACTTGGATATGTTACTGATACATGTAACGCCATATGAATTGCAGAAGAAGTCATTACTGGGCATATTGCAGGTGCTGCGAAGAGCAGTTTTGGCTGACATCAAAGATGGAAACAATACTAACTTCATGAACTTTAATCGTACTTTGACTTAGGAATGGGGTATATTCCCATCACGGTATTAGAAACCCAAAAGGCTTCGAGAAACTAAAGAGGGATAGTCATAGTCAGTGTCCAACCCCTACCTGCACTTTGCATTCTCAAGATTCTCAGCTGTTTATAGCAGTGAGACAGTGTACAGAGATCTCAGGGAGCTAAAAAAAGATGAAGGGCTATAAGGAAGCCCTTCTTATAACAGAAAACAATTCCAGTGGGAATATTGAGTCCTGCACCAGTGTGGTTACAGTAAACCACCTAATTAAATAAAAGAAAATTCCAAATCCCTCAATGTAATAAAGGTAGCTAAAACATATAGTGGCCAGCTATAAACTGATACTGGTACTGATGATGGAATCTAAGAGAATGGCAGGTAGTTGTCATAATTCAAAACAAGGGCAGTTTTATTAAGATCACTGTTTCATCTTCCTGGAAAAGGGAAATACTAGAGTTATTTTTGAATTGCCAAGCTACTTAGCTGCTGACCTGGTAGAGGATGTTTTGTACGTACCATAACAAAAACAATGCAGCTAGCTTCTGACTCAGAAAGGATCTGGTACCTGACTGGATGACCCTGTATTCCATTCATAAATGAAAGAAACAGCTGACAAATAAATCTACTTAATGGGACAACCCATTGCATACAATGTCTCAGAGCCTTTTGTACACCCATTCATTAAAAAATGCCCTTTATTTTCCTGTTTTAGATAGAAAACTGAAAACTTAACAGATTGATTTAAAGTCTGCTCAAAGATCTTCATCAACACAAAAGTGAAATTCAGTTTTAAGGATACCATTTCTGGAAAATTGGTATATATAAGGCTCATTATACATTGGGTTATGTAACTCAAATATCAGTTAGTCAGTTTCTTTAAAACAAAATTTGAAAAACAGGTTAGAGCCACTGGATGTCTCCAGAGGTCTCAAATATAGAATGCCCTTTAGAAACTGTTTAAAAATTGTGTCTATGGCTAAAGAAGGCTTAACAGATATGGCCAAAAGGATTGCCTTAGTAAATAAATAAGCCAGTCTTGTATTACACAAAGATGAGTCAACCATGTACTAAACAAAAACTCATTAAACTGTATATACATTAATAGACATGCTTTTATCCTATATCTACTTAAGAGTGGTAGATTTTCTAACGTTAGGCCTCTTAGGCACTTTCAAAATACAGAAGACCTCAAGACATGAGATCCTCTGCACTGTTAGACAGAGAGCAATGACATGTGATGAAGCAGAGTGATCCATGGCTGCCTTGGCCAAGATGGCAATTATATTAGGTTTTTTTTTTTTTTGCTTTTCATCTCTATAAGAATTGGTGGCATTGGAAAAGGCTGAGGAAGCCTGATTCCTTGAAAATGAAAATATATTCATTAACAGAGATAATCTGAGGAAAATACTCTCAACTATTTTTTCCAATGTGAAGCAGTCAGGCCTTTTTCTGGACAGCACCACATCTTTACTATCTCCAGGAACACAGCTCTTCCCAGATACATTTTTGAGGGACTGGCATCTTTTCTTCTAGTGTCTAATATTTTGTTCTGTGACTTTAAATTTAAATTGGCTGTAGAGCTTTGTTTATTTCAATTGCATGTTCAGAAACTATAGTTGATAATCTGCATACCTGTTAAGCCTGAGTAGTCCTTTGCTTTCCATGTGTCACATTTTAATAGTAGTGTCATTAGTACCTGCATAATACTAGGCTGAAAAGTCTTCATTTCTAGAAGAGCAGCTCTTCTATATTTATGTGTTTCTTTCTTTGAAATGGGAAAAACATAACATAAAACTGATTGCAAGCAAGCAGCAAAGGCAAGGACGAAGTTGTAATCTATTCACAATTTATTAAAATAAAACTAGAAAATAGTGCTTGAAAATGTGTCCCCCAAGAATAAACTGAGGCATCTCTTAAGTTCAGATTTCAGAAAGGAGGATGGAAATGGAAGCATGATTCCTGGCGTAGTTGCTGAATCCATCACTATAACTCATTGTTCAAGGATAACAAAAGAATATGAACTCCAGTGGTTGTCCCTTCAGATTCCAAAAACTCTTTATATACTACTGAAATGTTGTCATGTGGTCTTGACAGATGAACCATTAGCATAGATGACAACATGAAGCCCAGTATCTTCTGGAATTTTCTGGCCATTAAATGCCATTTTTGACAAGTAGAATAAACAATCTAAGCACTTAAATCCCTTCCCAATGGACATATATAATATAGTCTTTGTATTCTAAAATCCTTTCATCTGAGAGCAAAACAGGCCTCACTATATTGTATTAGGGACAGTATCTAGTTACCTAAAATGCCATTTTTTCCTGAAGTCAACATCAATGTCTCCATAGATTCTATCTGAATGAGACACTAGTTTAAAGAAAAATAAATGTTAACCCTATTTAGTTTAATGTGTATAAATACTGGAACAAGATATTTTATAACTGCATTATGTATATTTGAATCACAAACATGTAAGGCAATAGGGCCCAAGATGGCTGCACACTGATCAAAAGCTTAATTTCAACTCTCCTAGTGTGAAAAAAAAAAAGAAACTGATAGATAAGGGTCATTAATTATTTCAGTTTTAGTAACATTAAGTTACAGGTTAGTAAGTACACTGCCTGGATGCCAGCAAAGAAGAAACTTAGAGAACCTGAAAGAAAATCAAATAGAAAAGGTGAAGAAAAAACGCTGGTTGGGAAGAATCTGACAGTTGTTCAGCAAAAAGCAATTCAAGCTCCAGCTATGGTACAAGAGATGGCTTCCAGTAATTTAGAGGAAAAATAAATCAAATGTGCTCAGAGCTAATTAAAATAAATGTAACACTGAAGGAGTATATCGACTCAGAAAAAAAGGAAAAATGAGAAAAGGTATCTGTAAGTAAAACAATTTTTATTCTTAATATTATTCATGTAAAACACTTGATGATATAAATTGCATATTATATAGTAAAGCAATTTCAATGATTGTATGTGATATAGATACTAAAGTAAACAAGTACCTTTTTTTCTTTTTTAGTTTTAAGAAATGTAGGCATTACAATGTAAAAAGAAAAGAAAGGCTGGACAAAAGCATGTTTAAGTTAATAGGCTGTAATATTGGGCTGTTGAGGTGCAGATGGGTTGTAAAAGTACACTGATTATAATATGTGCAGCACTGAAATGTTTTCTTTTACTTTTGCATAAGTGAATGTCTGGATTAATGCCCTTGGCTTAATCTAATAACAAGTTGTTTGTGTAAGCAACTGGGTGTTAAAAATAAGAGACCACTGTGAATGTAATGAATAGTTTTCCTTTAGTAAATAAATGTTCAGTGTAAGTTGAGAAGTCAGCAGTTAAGAGCAGCTGTACATTTTGTTTTTATGTTTCCACAGAAACAAGATGACTGTAGGTAAAGGCAGTAAATCAAGAGGTCAAGACATTATTTGCTGCAATAAAAATAAAATTAAAAGGTACAAGGACAAACAGCTTAGTAAAAAAACAACTAAACTTTGAAGTTATTGGAAGTGAATAAGATATAGCCATTTTTGGGTACCTAGATACTTAAGTGCATTTACTAGAACATAGTATAATTTAGTTTTACTTAAAAATCCAATGCACTTTTTATTAAGGCTAAAAGTTAATATTTTCTGAAAGCATATACATTATTTTTCATATCTGGGAGGGGAATAAAGATAAGACAAGAACAAACAGCAATTATAATGGGTAGAATCATAGGCTGTGACATGTACCTTAGCATTGAGAACCTTAATTTTAGGTTGGGTGATGCCTGGTGGTGCAGCTGTGAATTTGGAACAATTCCTCCTATCAGGAGGGTTAAACTTCTTTATTTGAAGATAGTGTTTTGTGTTTAAGTTAATAAGTTATGGGGGTATTCTGAGGGTGCATTTGTTTTGGGGGGGTTGTTTTGTTTTTTCTTGTGGGTGTTCATTGAAACAAAAATGTCTTGTAAAATGTGACATAGGTTCAAATGGAGATGACAAGAAACAACTGCATAAAAATCAACTTGACAAACATTAGAGGGTACATGTAACATGCAAGATGGAAACAGACATTTAAAAAAGCTGTCATATATAATAGGTGGGAATAATAACTTATTGTAATGCCTACCATATCCACATAAATTTGGAATGTGAATGTCCTCACAGGTGTAGACAAAAAGGAAAGAGTCTTGAATTATATTAAGAAATGCAGAGTGCAAATAGCAAAGCTACAGGAGACACATTTGGAAAGCTGTGAGCATGTGAATTTGATAAAGAGAGGATTTCAGGATGGATATTCAGTAGAATGTCAGGAACAATGGAAAAGGGGAGTGCTTACACTAACTGATAGAGGAGTTCCAATAGTGAGAGAAGAGGGGAAAAAGATAATGGTAGATTTGTGGTAGGGAGAGGCTACTTAAAGATTACCCTGGCATATATTAATATTTTACCTAAAACTGCTATTATGGAGCTTAAGAATTTTTTGAGAGAAATCAGCTTTCAGTAGGGAATATTACTTATAGGTGAGGACTGAAACTTGATTTGCAGCAGTGAGGCTGTATCTGGGGACCTAGAAGGGAAAATATAACAAAATAAGGTAGATTTCTGAAGAAACTTGTAAAAATATTTTATATGGAAGACATAAATTCAGTAGTGGAAACTGTGATAATTTGTATATTATTCCCCAAGGTACAATCAATGGGCTAGACTAGATAGGAATTATATTTCAGAGGAACGTGCATTTATTCAAAACTCCAACACACATCCAGTAACTATTTCAGCTTATGCACCAAAAGCAACTAAGATAAAAATGCAGGATAATGAAGTAAAGATGAGACAGTGGTGCTTCCCCATCCACCTGTTAAAAAGAAAGGAATTTAAGGAATGGGTAGTGGAACTGAGAGGTATTAGGGAAGACAGACATTTCTTCAGATGTTATATCCAATGACTGGAATAAAATGAAAGTGGAGTTTAAAATGGAATAGAAATAAAAGATAATGAGATATGGTCAAGGAATAACAATAATTATTATTATTCTTGGGGTGGAGCCTGAATGGCTAACTGAAAGCAGCAGTATTTTAGAGCTCCATATAACTAGTTAAATAAGGCAGGAAAAATATTATTTGTTTTCTTCAAAGTATAAAATTTTACAGATAAAGTACTAATTTACATAATTAGAAACTTTGGTGAAGTTTTACAAATAATTTCCTGTCAAAATGCTTGGAGATATATTCACTTGTTAAAATTAGCAACTCAAGGAATTCTCACCAGGATGCTGCCTTAAAGAGGGAACTACAACAGATGAGATCTGCCCTGCAGGAGTTGTCTTTGAAGATGGATGATTTTAAAGAGAATGAAGAAAATCTTAAAACAGGTATTCAAAAACAGGCTGACACCCTCAAGGAAATGCTAGAACACCACCAGACAAGGATAACAGGAATAGAGGTTTCTTTAAATGACTTAGAAAGCAGACTTAAGGATGAGGAAACACAGAAAGAACTGCTTCTTAAACAAAACACTTGGTTGGTTAATAAAGTAAATGACTTGGAAACTAGGGAGAGGAGACATAACATCAGGATTTTCGGATTACCTGAAAACACAGAAGGTGAGGATATTATTTCCTTTTTATCAAGCTGGATCCCTGACTTTTTAAATTTAAAAGAAGGACTTTCCTATGGCATTGAAAGGGTGCACAGAGCTCTTGGGAAACCTGCCACTAACTCAAACTCTCCTCCTAGGTCAATAATTATCAAATTTCTTTCATACATGGACAAGGAACTGATTTTAAGATCTGGTTGGAGGAAGGCACCTCTAAAATATAAACAAAGCCTGATAAGATTTGATAATGACTATTCATCCAGAACAATGGAAGAAAGGAAAAAAGTGTGGCCAATGATAAAATGTCTTAAACAAAATAACATCAAGGCACAATTTGCATATCCAGCTAAGATAAGAATACTGTATGCCATGAGATGAGGACTTTCAATGACTTAGAGGAAGCCTCTTCATTTATTAAAAATAATAATGTGATTACTTTACCAGAAGATATAGATTGGATGTCACCTTCTCTCAAGAGAACAAAAGAAACAAATATCTGGACAGGCGTCAAAAAGAAGAAGCAAAAGACTGATACTGTTACAGTCAAATCTTTCAAAGCATCTTCTATGATATGAATTGTTTTAACATTACTTTAAAGGACCGATTTTACTGCTTGGAATTTTAAAACAAAGGTGACTAACTACTAGAAACTGTATCTATATTTTTTGAAAATAGATGACACATGAGAGTTTTCACATTACCTCAGGTATGTAAAACAGGGTAGTTTTCTTAAGCAAAAGGAGGGTTATATAGCACATAAAATATTTATACTGTAAATCAACATACATAGTTTATGTGTATTGTCTCTTAATTTTCTCTTTTCTTTCTCTCTTTTCTCTTTTCTCATTATTTATTTTAATTGCATCTTGTCTCCCTTTCTAAATTCTCTCTTATTTACTATACTAATATAGTCTGTATATATTTAATAACTCACTATCTATACATAGATAAATAATAGTCTAAAATAATCTAGCTTTAAGGTAGACTAATTTGAATAGTGAATTTAATTAATTGGTATTACAATATTTATTAGATTAATGATAGTCACTATTATGCTTATTGGGATTGGGGACTTGTTAATGATTAACTCTGAAATGTTCCATTCATGTACATATGTCCTTTGAATTATTTCCTTTTAGTATTAACAAATATATATATATATATATATATATATATATATATATATATATATATATATATATATATATATAAAAGGAGGTAAAAATGTACTGTTGGTTAAGAGAAGTAAAGCTTTCTTCACATTCTATTTGCGTAGCCATAGCAACAATAAACAATTGCTGCAGTTTCTAAGGACACTGTGAACCTGCGAAAAAGAAATTATGTCTCACCATAACGTTCCATCTGTGTTGTAGATCTTTGTTCATTCATTACCATTAGGACCTCGGTTCTGTCCTCAGAAATTATATGGCCGTTTCCAAGCTCGCACCAGCAAAAAACTCTCAGCTAAGACCTACCCATAATGCCACTCTCCTAGTTACTTCAGATTGAGTTTGCTCACCCTTAAATAATAGATATAGTAATAGAAAAAAATAGTAGGAGGCTCTGTCTGAGCAAATACCCTAACCAGGAGTTCCTAAAGTCCAGCAGGAGTCCAGGCAGGGGGCAGGAGGGTGGGAAGTAATGAATGAACAAAGATCTACAACACAGATGGAATGTTATGGTAAGGCATAACTTCTTTATCTGATGTAAATCTTTGTTTATTCATTACCATTCGGACTGAGTTCCCAGCTACTTGAGTCCTGGGTGGCCCTAAGGAAGGATATTCCAGAGCACCATAGAACCAAAAATGCTCATCCTCTGGAGGCCAAATCCAATTTGCAATGAGATATAAAGGTATGAGGCCTTGCCCAAGTGGATGCTGTGCAGATATCCATAGAGGCTCTGGAATGTGATGCTATAGAAGTAGCCATAGATATGGTAGAATGAGCCTTTATTCTGGAAGGTAAGGATAGCTTAGCTTATTCTGTCGGTAGATAAAGGTAATTACATTTCTAAGCCAGGAGGATAAAGTCACTTTGGAAACAGGTTTACCCAATCTGGGTCGTGCAAAGGCCACAAACAATTGATCTGTTTTCCTGAAAGATTTAGTCCTGTGCAAATAACATTGAAGCTGCCAATGCACATCAAGGCTGTGCAAAAGGTACTCCCCTCTATTAGAATGCTGAGGGAAGAAAACCAGCAGGTCAATAGATTGGTTAATGGAAAAGCCAGAAATGACCTTGGGCAAGAAAGAAGGGTCAGTATGAAGGGACACCCTATCCATGTGGAAGATCAAGTAAGGACTCTTGACACTCAAAGCCTGCAGCTCAGATACTCTTTCTGCCGAGGTAAGTGCTACTAGAAGCAAGGTTTTCCATGACAAAAATTGCAAATCACATGAATCAAAAGGCTCGAAAGGAGAACCTGTGAGAGACTGAAGTACCAAAGTCAAGTCCAAGGGTTCTAAGGAAGGCTTGACCGGAGGTTTAACATGTAATACTCCTTTGAAAAAGGTCTTGCATAGGTGGTGTGACATAATTGAAGAATTATCAAGATCATTATGAAAACTGGCAATAGCTGCTAAATGTACAGTGATCATCAAAGCTGAGGCTCCTGCATGCAAAACAGTAGTCAGGTATTGTAGGATCTTTTGAATAGGCATAGAGAAAGGGACTAAGTTCTGATCTTTGGCCCAAATAGAGAACCTAGTCCATTTGTTAGAATAAACTTTCCTATTGGAGTGTTTGTGTGAAGCCAGAAGAATTTCACGAACAGGAGATGGGATGTCAGGCAGCTTGGCAATCACTGGAAGTGAAGAAACCAATCTGTGAGCTTGAGACTGTGCAGGTTCGGATGAATCAGTCCCTGAGGATGAGATAACAGGTCTTGGGAATGATCCAGGATCCGCAGACTGTGAATAAGATGAGGCCATAGACCCAGTGGCCAATCGTGTGTTAGACCATCCCCTCGGTGGTTCCCTCTGAGGGGGGATCAGGGCAAAGTAGCTTCTGCATTTGTAGTTTAGGGGGGAAGAAAAAGGTCGCAGCAAGGCTTGCCCCAGCATTGGAAGATCTGATCCGCTGTTACAGGGTTGAGGGACCACTTGTGCAGCATCAGGATGTTCCTGCTCAGATTGCCCTCAATAAGGTTGGAACTCCTGGGAATGTGTGCTGCTATAAGGAAGCGGTTGGAAGCTATCACCCAGTGCCAAATCCTCATGACTTCCCGACATAGGGGGTAAGACCTGTTTCTGCCTTGCTTGTTGATATACCAAACGACTGACATGTTGTCTGACTGAATTGCAACGGTCCCAGAGAGTAGGGACGCATGGAACACTTGAAATGCTAGGAGAACTGCCCTCAGTTCCAGAACATTTATGTGCAAATTGGCCTCCATGGGGGACCAGGTACCTTGGACAGTCTTTCCCTGGAAATGCCCCTCCCCACCCTAACAGGGAAGCATCTGTGGTCACCGTGGCCCTGGGCTGGGGAAGACAGAATGGTTGACACCAAAGATTCGTTTGTGGGTTCATCCACCATAACATTTCTTCCTTACAATGGTTTGAAAGACCGTGTGGCCAAGTGGGTAAATTAGCAACAACCATTGTGTGGAAAGGAGCCACTGTAGGATTCTCATGTGCAGTCTTGCCAGTGGTACCAATGTAATGGCAGCCACCATGGAGTCTAAGAGTTGCAGTACAAGACATGCTGGTACATAGGTCTGAGAAGAAGGTCTTGGATTTGGTGTGTTATGTTCGAGAACCTGTGAGGGAGGAGAGAAGCTTGACAGGATGTTATGTCGAAGACTGCTCCAATGAATTCCAGTGTCTTCATTGGAGACATTGAGATTTGTCCTTGTTGATTGTAATCCCCAAGCGGAGAGTGAGACCTTGAGTGTAAGAAGATTCCTGGTCGGAGCGGTAAGGAGCCAATCATCTAGATAGGGAAACACCTGAAATCCTTGTCGTCAAAGATGAGTTACCACAACTGCCATACATTTGGTGAACACTCGAGGGGCTGTCGAGAGACCTAATGGCAGTGCCCTGAACAGGTAGTGATTGGCTCCCAGCCGGTAGCAGAGAAACCTCCGGGAGGGGTGGTCCATCTTTATGTGGTAGTACGCATCCTGGACGGTCTATAGAGCACATCCAGTTATCCTTATCTAGGAAGGGAAGAATGGACTGTATCATGACCATACAGAAATTTTAAAGTTTGATAAATTTGTTCAATAGGCTGAGATCCAGGATTGGTCTCCATTCCCCTGTCTTTTTTGGCACTAAAAAGAACCTTGAGCAAAACCTGGATCCTGTCTGGTCTGGTGGTACTGGTTGGATGACTCTTTTCCTTAGCAGCTTTTCTATTTCTAAGGTTGCTAATTCCCTCTGATTGGGTGGTACATTGGGGATGGGAATTAAATCGAATGGTATTTGGTAACCTCTGGATATTATTCTCTGCACCCAAACATCGGTAGTAATAAGATGCCAGGCTGGTAGATGCAGAGAAAAACGACCTCTGACTGCTTCCCAAGGGAAGCAATCAGGCCACTGCTCAGGAACACTGATAGGGTCTGCTGGATAAAGAATCCCTAGCGCCCTAGTTACACAGACCCCCTCTACCCCAAAAAAGACATCTTCCATATGAGTTGCCCCCTCTACCCCAGGGACATTGTTCACCACGAGTGTCATGAAAAAGTCCTTGGGATTTCTTGAACCACATTTTTCCTCCCTTTTGGTTCCTGGAGTAGGACCTCCTGGGGTTGGAAAGGCATATGCCCACAGCAGACAAGGTTTTTCCGACTTTCTCACTACGTTTAAGTGTGTCTCATACTTTGGGTCCAAAAAGTGTAAATTCGTTTACAGGTGCATTGACGAAGGAAGATTTAAAGGGGTCTGCGAAGTCACACAACCGCATGCAAGCATTACATCTCATGACAATGCCTGATGCGGCATCTCGAGCTGCCCCCTCAGTGGAGTGAGATATCAAAAGCATTGAGGAGTTTGAGATGGATTCAAGGGTAACTAGCTGCAAGGCAACAGTATCACGCACCTCATCAGGCAGTACCCCACCAAAGAGGGAGACATTTCAGAAATTAGGTCTCTTTGGAGGTGAAGAAAGTGTGCCAGATAGAGCAGCGACTGAATGGTGAATGTCACTGAAGCATAGGTCCATTTCCCTAGTCTGTCCATGGTCCGGGACTCTCTGTTTGGGGGATGGACGGTGGAACTATTTTTTGCCAGTTCCCTCTTGATGGCCACCACCATGACCATAGAATCAACTGTCAACTGCTAGGACCAGTGGGGCTGGTCTTCAGGTGTAGATAAAAATTTTTTCTGGCCTCTGAGGGACAGGTACTACATTGTCCGGGGCCTGCCAGGCACATTGCACAATGATTTTAGCAAGGTCATCTGCTGGTGGAGTCACCTAGAAAGTAGATGGCCAGGCACGGAAGGCCTGCAAGAACACCAGTTTCTCAGAAGAAGGGTTATAGGACTTCCAGTCTCCCCACTGCTTGAGGATTTCGAGAATGTCTCCGAATGAGATGTCATCTGGGGAAGACCGTGGGGACCCTTCATCCTCATCACAATCAGTGTCTTCGGTGATAGATTCCTCTGGTGAATCATGGTGCTTCCTCTTGCACCCTTTCTTCCGGGGTGGCTCCTCAGTGGGATCTTCTAAGGAGGACTCCAGAGAAGGGGTTCCCTTTAAAGAGGGTTCTTGTGACTCCCATACCCGGGGTCCTGAAATAGAGTGTTGGGAGAGGTGCATGCTAGGGGAGGGTTCTGATACTGATGTCATTGTTGCTGACTGCGAGTCCACTACCTGTAAATCAGGCCCACCTGAGGAGGGATGGGAGTCCAGAACTGGGAGGGACAACCTCAGAACTGGGGTCACACCTCGCCATGAGGAGCCCACCTCCAGGTGAGGAGCTCTGAGAGAACTGGAAGCTGTCAGAGCTGTGGACATAGATGGTGCCAGCAAGAAAAATAGGCACAGGGCTAGGTACCAAGGTACGGATGGTCCAAGCACTGCTTCAGGAGAGCATCAGTTCCACCGGAGCTGATGCAGCAAGGGTGGATGGTGCTGACAGGGAAAACACTACTGTTGGAACAGAGACAGTATACACCAGAGTGGAAGTATCTTGTCCTTGGCAGGTATTCAAGTTTTGGAGCCAATGGAGCCGAAGAAACTGTCAGCACCGTGGCTGGGGATGGTGCCAAAGCAGGTACAGTCATCGGAGCCAATGTCAGATCCAAGCATGGCACCAAAGTTAGTGGTGTCGAGGTCGGAACTGAAATAGGGGTTAATATCATGGACAGCACCGAGGGAGAAGACACAGAGCCTGGTGCCAAAGAGGTCTGCGCCGAGGGCACTGGCAAAGCACGGAGCTGACTTGGTTCTGTAACTGATGGAGATGCAGGACCGAGTGACTCCATTTGTCCTTATTTGTTTTTGGTTTTTGGAGGGGGTGAGACCTCCGACCCAGATAGAGCCTCTGAAAAAGGTGTCTTGAGTAATCCATTTTTTCCTTATTTTTTTTTTTGTCTTTGGAGGGGGTGAGACCTCCAACCCAAATAGAGCCTCCGAAAAGGTGTCTTGAGTAATCTATTTTTCCTTATGTTTTTTAGTCTTTGGAGGGGGTGAGACCTCTGACCCAGATAGAGCCTCTGAAAAAGGTGTCTTTTTAAGATAAGTCACAGTCAGCTTTAATAGGATCCACGCTCAAACAGAAGAAGCAATGAACATGTGCATCTGAGTTAGGCATCTTACGTCCACACTTGTCACACTGTTTAAATTCCAACTTAGCTTTGTCTGACATAGTAAGGAAACAAGGCTATCCTATAGAAAAATTAAGGGAGAAAATACCAATGATGTTATTTTAAAAAAAAAAAATACCACTAGTAAAAAGGAAAGGCCTGTCAAAGACAGAAGAGAGGGACAGTACCAATAAAGGTAAAAAATTAAATTACCAAGGAAAGGGGTAGAAAATAGGCTTAGGTTATAGGCAACAGTGAGAAAAGGCTAACTTGACTAAAAAATAAATAATTTTGAAGAGAAACTGTCTTAGAATTAACAATTTTCTACTTAGCTTTGAGAGAGATGGCTAGCACGTCTGACTAGAAATGTGGCAAATGAGATCTGGAGTAACTAGGAGAGGAGCATTATGGGTAGGTCTTAGCTGAGAGATTTTGGCTGGCATGAGCTTGGAAACGGCCGTATCGGTTCTGAGGATGGAACTGAGGTCCTAATGGTAATGAATAAACAAAGATTTACAGCATCAGATGTGCATTTAGTCTCACAGATAACAAATAATAAGAAAAAGTAATGTTGTTTAGTTATTAAAATGAAAAACAACTTAAGCAAGGTAAAATAAATGCATAATAGGACTATTTGTAAATATTTTATGATTTATCCTCATAGGATTGCATATTCCTGGAAACACAACTGAAATGTTCCCAAACTACATGTGCACTTAAATGTAGTTGCTTGATTAAAAAGTATTACTCAGTTTAACATGCTGATTCCACAAGCTGTCAGTACTATAAAAGTTACATTTTATATGTTAGTTGAAATTGACAGTCTCTAGAGCACATAAAAAGATACATATTACTTTTTGCAACATCTTATCTTTACACTCTGTGCAAACTCATTTGGCAACTGATAGCTATTCATTTAAAATATCAGTTTAAATATTAAATGTGCCCTTGAAATGCTACTGACATTTTGACAAAATATAATCTGAACAAGTGAATTTGTTTGTCTTTCGGCTTTTTCCCGGTAAGGGGTCGCCACAGCGGAACTCCGGTCTGCTAATGATTTGCAGTAGATTTTTTATGAAACGCTGAGGTGCCAGCTCGATGCCCAACCTTCAGCGAAGGCACACGCATTTACGCACACATGTCTTTCGAACGCTACAAAAGAAGTGAAGTAAAGCATAGATTTCAAAAACAGTTCTTGACACTACAGTACAAGTAAAAATGTATATTCACAAGGAAGTATTGAAATGTTTTAGTCTTCCAGTTAAAATAGATTACTGTCAACATTTTGCGATATCAGAAAGTTTGAAGAGCTAGGAAATTACTATTATTTATCTTTATAATGATTATTAGACAGATGTTAGACTCTGCTTTGTTTAATGAATTGTGACACATGTTTATGAGGAAAAGTAGACTAAATTAGATGTTATTACAATTGCTATTAGATTAATGGTGGACACTTATGCTTAATGGGTTACGGGCATGTTAGTGGTTAACTCTGAAATGTTTTGTTTATATACATAATGTCAGTTGAATTATTTCCTATAATATTAACATAATATCTAAAAGGAGGGAAAAATGTACTCCTGCTTGTGAGAAGTGAAGCTTTCTTTACATTCTATCAGTCTTGTGAACTATTTCAGTTTTTTTTTTTTTTTTTAACACTCATTGATTAGGAACTGCTATATTTGCATTGTCATGCCAACAGAAAACGACTGCGGCAGTTTCTATGGACTTTGTGAATCTGCGAAGTGCATTTAGCCTCACAGATAACAAATAAAAAAGTAATGTTATTTAGCTATTAAACTGAATTACCATCTATGGAAGGGTAAATTAGATAACTTAATAGAACAACTTGTAAATACTTTATAAATTATTCACACTGGACTACACATTCCTGGAAACTCAACTGAAATGTCCCCAAATTACTTGTGAACTTAAATGAAACTGGCTGATTAATAAGCATAACTTACTTTAACAACCTGAATCCATAAGCTTTCTGCTCTATATATGCTACATTATATATGTCACTTGCATATATATGACAGTCTCTAGAGCACACGAAAAATACATATTATTTTGCAACATGCTATATTTGCACTAAGCATACATTCTAAACTAACTCAATTGGCAACTGACAAGTTATTTATTTGAAACATCAGTCTAAATATTAATTGTGCCCTTGAAATATTGTTGCCGTTTTAACAAAATAAAACCTGGATTGAAAAAGAAATGATTTGAAGAAGTGAAGTATTGTACAGATTTCAAAGACAGCTATTGACACTACAATATAAGTAGAAATGTATACATGCAAGGAAAAATTGAAATGCTTTACACTTTTAGTTAAAATAGCTTATTGTTAACTTTTTGCTTTATCAGAAAATTTAAAGAGCTAGGAAATTATTTTAATTTGTCTTTATAATGTTTACTAAAGTGATGTTAGTTACTGACCTGTTTAATGGATTGCGAGTCATGTACAAGACGGACTACTGAATGTTATTTCTGTTTACCTATGTTTGCTGAATTTCTTTTATTAGTACTGATTTAAAACAAGGGAAAGAAAGAGAAGGGAAATCTCTGTTTTTGGTAAAGGAAGGAGAGGCGTAAGAGTATTCTAACTGCCTGAGAACTCTCTAAGATGCTCTAAACACTATTTGATTAATACTTACCTAAGGTAAGTATTGATTACCATATGGGTACCTATACATTCATTCTAGACCTGATGTGATTACCCATTCTAGAAGCAGGAGGTACCCTATGCAGGGTGGGAATTATCAGGGTGATCATAGTTCATTCTTAGACTCTGCTTTGTAAATCTATAAATATGTAAAAGCACTGCACACTAGAATGTAGGGCACCTCTACTCAGAGTCAGAATACCACTGATAAGCCATGTCTTTTCATAAGTGCAAATTGAAGTTGGTGAGCTGAAAAGTGGGATCACTCATTGTCTCCTACAGAGTCCTTTTAGTCAAATTATTTTAGTAATAATCTATTTGTTTTGGGATCTCTTAAGGGTAACTAAATACTGGATATTTTCTAAGTCAACATAATTGTTTACATTACTAACATTCCATCCTGATATATAAAATACTATAGAATAATGTAGAATTTCATATCTCTTTTAAGAAAATTATCCATATAATAATTTAACATATGGAGCTCAGTTGACATTTTTGGTTACAGTTATGAGTGATAATCCAATAGATTTATTTTTATCCATTGGATTAGGAATGACTTTCATTCCATGTTTAATGGGAAATTCATATTTAGTTGTATTTGATACTTTCGACTTTAATTGCACCTTAGAAGGTACCGAAACTACCAAGAAGTCTTTTTGCATGGAAACTATTTCAAAATCCTTAAAAAGATGGATTAATACATTTCATTTAATAGACACTTTTAAAGTAAAAGATGATAAATCCTTATTATTTTCCCATAAAGATCATATATTTGGAACACAAACCAGAATAGACAAATTATTCATAGTTCATGATTTACAAATATCCTCAACTTTTCAATAGTTCCATGCCCCTTCTCAGATCATGGCTCTCTGATAATGAAGCTCCAGAGTTTAAACCTTTAATCTTCTCAACTAGAATTCCATCATATATCACGAAAATTAAAGAACTCAGACCCTGGATGTTGTCAGAACTACAATTATTTCTGGAAATTAATAATATGGCAGAAATCAGTAGAGTCATGGTTTGGGACTCATTAAAAGTGTATTTATTTGGTAAGACCCTTAGCTGGCACAAAAACAAAGTTAGAGAGTGGGAATCTGAATCATTAGACTTGTAAACCAGACTTTTGACAGCAAAATCTAAAAAAAAAATCAGAATTGTCCAGAAGTCAAAAAAGAAATAGAGGAATAGAATAAAAAATATAATGAAATTCTAACACACAAAACTTGTCTAGCCTTGGAAAAATTAAAAATAAACTCATTAGGCACGTCCCCCAGATATCTACACAACTTATCTACAATAATTAAAATACAGTCTAAAGCAAATAACATTAGTAGTATATATCACGAAAAGAAAGGGAAAAAAGTATCAGATATAGGAGACATCCTTGAAGCATTTCAGTTCCATTATATGGAACACTTCAAAAAAGAACATTTAGATACCAACCAAATAAACTTAAATGCAAACCTTATCAATATAAAAAATTCCAGAAACCTTAAAACTAGACCTACAAAAACCTATATCCTCCAAAGAAATTGTTGACAAGATAAAAGAAAATAAATCTAACAAAGCTCCAGGGATAGGTGGTATAATTACAGAACTTTACAAACTCTTCCCTTCAACAGTAATCTCGCTTTTTCATAAAACTTTGCTAGAAGTCCAGTCAGAAGCAAAAATACCACCCTCATGGAAATATTCTCTCATAACACCAATTCTAAAAGAGAATAAACCATCAGACCTTTCCTCCTTATACAGACCTATATCATTACTGAGTAATGATTGCAACATATTCATGTCAATCCTAGCTAACAGAATGGAAATCCCACATTCAAAGACAATTAATAATGATCAAACTGGATTTTTATATAACAGGCACACACATGATAATATTAAAAGGATACTTACTCTTATAGATTATTTGAATAAAGAAGATAGAGAAACACTTGTAATCAGATTAGACATAGAAAAAGCCTTTGATTCCCTCAACTGGGAATATCTATTTAAAACTTTAGCATTATTTGAATTTCCTCCTCCCTTCATCTTATTACTAAAAAACATATATATTAATAACTTAGCCTACTTTAAATTAGGTCCTTTCACCTCAGAATCTATCCATATAACGAAAGGTACTAAACAAGGATGCCCCCTTTCTCCTATTTTAATTTCTTTGGCTATAGAAATACTTGCAGAAATAATACACAATAATCCAAGAATAAAAGGAATAGAAGTCTATGACCAGTACATATCTAAAATAGTGCTTTTTGCTGATGATATTTTATTAACCCTATCAAACTCCAGAGAGTCATTAGGAGAGCTAGAAGAAGTAATGGAGAAATTTTATAAGATTTCAGGTCTAAACATTAATAGATCAAAATCAAAATTTCTATTTTTAAATAAGAAAAAATACCTATAAGTTACAGATAAATCCATCATAAGAAAACAAGAACTTACGCTAAGTTATTTAGGAATAGTGTTATGCAAAAATGTAAATGAAACAATATTAATAAATTATAAAGACATTATTGAAACAATAAAAAATATATAAAAGTGGAACAAAATTATATTAGCTTTTGAAGACAGATTGCAATTAATAAAAATGGTCTTATTGCTAAAAATACTATATGTAGCATTAGCAATACAGTTAATTCCTGAAAGATGCATTCTGAAAGAAATAAACTCATGTTTAATAACATTATTATAGTATCCCAAAAAGAATAGACTAGCTCTAGCTCATCACATTAGACCCTGGAAACAAGGAGGATTGAACGTCCCAGAAATAGAAACATATATAAAAGCATCTGTGCTTAAAACTACAATAGACTGGATAAACACAAATTATTTTGCCAACTGGAAAGAATTAACAATGGCTATATTAACAAATGAATTTAATCTGTTAAAAAATGAATAGTAGACAAATCAAACAAACCCTGGTACATACTATGCATAAGTATACAATATAATATAGCAAACCCTTCTAAAACAACACCGATTAATCATTACATCAGTTCCTTTAGGAAACATCAATGCAAACAGAGATCTAAAACTTTGGTTTGATCTTTTCACCCCATTTATCACTAAGAACTTTCCTTGCAAAATATATAGGGAGCAATAACCTCCTGGGAACAAAATGGATTCTTATGCTGGTTGCAATGTGGAAATAAATCAGATGTTTTAGCTATACATATGATAAAAAACTGCTTATAATATTCCAACACAGGACTGGTTAACCTTACAAAGCATATTGTACACTCAAGATTTATGCAGATTAATTAATAATTCCTCATTTAAAGATATTCCAAATCTAATAAGTTTTCTGTATGAATTTATATATAATAGCTGTGAAAAGAAAAATTCCATTTCAAATCTATATAAAGAGTTAGTAACATATAAAACAATTCCCAAATCAGCATACTGGCAGTTCTTAACAAAAGGTCAGTAATTGCAGTTAACAGAAGAAATTAAAACTAATATCTTACTATCAGTTAATTACACCTCTAACACATAGTACTGGAAAATATTTAACTGGAAATACTTACATAGAGCATTTGTAACACCAGATAGAATTAAAAAGATCAGTACTACTACAAATGTTTTTTGCTGGAGGTGTGAAAAGTCAAAGCAAACTGGGTTCATATTTTTTATGAATATAATAAAATTAAATCATATTGGAATGGAATCAATCATTTTTACAAGCTTTATTTAATGAATCTTTTACCTTAACTAAAGCATTGATTATACTAAATGTAAATGAAGGTCTCTACTAGAATAAGACAAATATGTATTTGTTATGGACAATACTTGCCATATCTAGGAAATGCATAACCAGAAGATGGAATTCAAATACATCCCTGACCTTGGAAGAATTCTACACTTTACTGACAACAACTGCATCGACGGAAATAAAAATCAAAGAACTACGAATCTATCCCAGGCCATTAGTAAATAATCCTTGGAAGAAAGTTATATCTTTGTTGGACACTCTGCAATAATCAATATTGTATCTCTGATAACTGATCTGTTAATTCTGTATTTAATAACATACAGTGTATATAATTGAAAGTCAGGCTATTGTAAATATTGTATATAGTTGTTTAAAATGATATTTAAAAATATTATGTAAATGTTATTTTAATTGAAAATATTTTTTTTGAGAAAAAAAGAATTATTATTATTATTTTACTTTTTATTTGATTTTAAAACAATAATTAAACAAATCAGTTATAAACAAACAAATAACTATTTACATAGGTCCACAGCTGATCAATACATCAAAGTTATATATCAACAACAACTAATATTTTTCAAGCAAGCCTTTAAGTTTAAGCCAATATTTATATGAATGTGTAATATTAGAAATTATCATCTTTATAGTATGCAATTCACTACTGCAAATTACTTTTGCCATACTAATAAATTCAACACTAGAGGAAGTAACTTTACTTTTCCGATTTTTAGTAATTACTTTTCTGGCTATAGCAAGAATAGACCAAAGAAGAGGCGCTTGGGTTTTTGGAATTATCTCAGGAACTGGAGCATTAAATAAAACTAAAGATTTCGAAACATTACATCTATCTGACCATAGAGCTTGAATAAAGTTATCAATTTCTTTCCAAAAAGGGGAGATGACTTCACATTCATATACCATATGTGTATAATCAGCTATTATTTCAGAATCCCATCTCCAGCATTTAATTCCATTTGATTTAAACATAATTGTAATTTTGTTAGGAGTGACAAAAGGTCTGTAATTTCCAAGTGAAAATTTTCCAGTATAATGAAGATGCAGTTTTATCTGTAGATTTTAATATTAATTTCTTGTATTGTTCAGAGAAGTCTTCAGTATTAATTTTTAGGAGTAGTTCCAATAGGAATTGTCAAAATATGTTAAATCTAATTTAAGAATTTTGCAAATTTGTGACAAATATGATTTATTTTTCATTGAATTATTATTGATTTTAAGAATTCGAATAGTTTGGAGAATTATTTCTTATCTAGGTTAAATATCTTATTTACCTCTGTGTTCCCAAAGTCTGTAAATATTTGTAAAATTAACTAATTCTCAGAATCTTGATTTTATTTGGACCTTAAATTTTCAACAGTATATATATATATATATATATATATATATATATACACACACACACACACACACACACACACACATCTATCTATCTATCTATCTATCTATCTATATATACATATATATATATATAGTTTCACTTTGAAAGCTAGAAATACTGAAATGTTTAATTTCAGTGTCTCGCAATGAAAATAATGAAATTGAAAATCCCGAAACATGGAAATTGTCCCAGGGCATGTAAACACTTGCCCATCATGGGGAGATATGCTTTTATATAGTTGGGATGGTGTAAAGAGAGTAGCTCCCACCTAGATGGGTTTCTGATTGTACAGTATGCACTTTGTAGTTTTGGGCAAGTGTTTACTTGCCCTGGGACAATTTCTGTGTTTCAGGATTATCACTTTCATTATTTTCATCTCAAGATACCGAAATTCGACATTTCAGTATTTTGAACTTTCAAAGTGAAACTATATATATATATATATATATATATATATATATATATATATAAAATCAGTACATTTTAAGAATTGATGTCAATAAATTACTTTGTTGTTTCAATACTAGAATTTTGTCGAAGTTATGAGTTTCTAAGCAGTCATTTGTATATGCAATTGAAAACATAGAAAATATTAAGTCTTTAATATAATGGTTGAAATATGTGAACCTTTGGAAAGAGGAAATTATGTTATTTAAATAGGGAATTTGAGAAGAGGGTGTAATTCCATTTATGCAAAATTCTTTTAATAACCAGGTAAAACTATTATGACCTATTTGTTTTATAACTGGTTGTGATATATTTGTTATTTACTAATAATATTTCTTGATGAATTTTTCATTTTGAACCATAAGATGAATTTATCCACAATGTATAACTTCTACAATTGTTTTAGTACCATACAAGTGAATATCAGGAAATCCTATTACACCATTATGTCAACCTTTTCTGTGCCAACCAAAGGAAACTCTTGGTTTACTAGGGTGGCCAAAACATTTAAGTAGAATATTATTTATCTTCTCCCTCAATTTTTTTGGTGGCGGTAGTACTAAAGATTGTAAGACAAACAATATTTTAGTGAGAATTGCCATCTTTTTTTCATCAGTTTTCTGAGGAAGTTCACGTTGACAAATAAAGTGAAAGAAAGCGCTAAAAATCTACTTGGCTTAGCAGCATCTTTCTTGTTTCCAACAGTCGCTTACTTCAGTGTTTTCAGTGTTTGCAAGTTTTGGTTCGGGTTTCCGAACTCTGTGTTTCAATTCATAAACATGAAATACAATGATTTTCATTTGTCCTTCAGTTTTTACTGTTTTTGTCTTTTATTAACCAACCATCTCTTGTTGCATTTCTCTTCAAAGAAGTTGATAAATTTCCAGTCCATTTCTTCTGTTTTTTTGTAGGATTTTATTTGTCATAGATTTCCAAACATATTCATATTTGGAAAACAACTCACCTAGAATACCGTCCATATTCGGTATTCCTAAGGTGCACAAGGATGTGGATGACCCCCCTTTCAGACCAGTAGTTGCATCAGAAGGTTCCAAAATAGCTCCATTGGCAAAATTTCTGAATTGGCAACTTAAGGAATTATGGGGGGACGCCCCCACATCCTGAAAGATTCCTGGGACTTTTTGGCCAGAATTAGACCAGAATACTGTGTGGAAGGACTTACATTTTTATGTATTGACATTGTTGACTTGTTTTCTGTCATTCCACATGACTTGGGATTGTTATGGTTAGAAGAAGCATTGAGAATGAGGCAAAACACCTCAGATAATGACATTTTCCTTTGTCTGGAACTAGCAGAATTGGTCCTCAGAAACAATTTCCTGTTTTTTGAAGGAGAATTCTACCGGCAAGAACAGGGAGTTGCTATGGGGGCTAGTTGTGCCCCCACTTATGCAGATATTATTTTATCTGTATGGGAATCTAAATTTATTCATACTTGTCCTTTCTCACAATACTGGAAACTTTATACTAGATACCTTGATGATATCTGTATTTTTTGAATAGGAGATAGGGTATTGTTTGAAAAATTTATGAATTATCTTTCTGGAACCACCACCTTTTTACAGTTTACGTATCAGGTAACATCGGAAAAATGTAATTATTTAGATGTGACTATATTTAATACTGGCAAAGGATTCAAATCAGTAGTTTACAGAAAACCCACATTTTCCAACACATATATTAGTTACAACAGTGCACACCCTTACCATCAGAAAAAGAGTATTATCAAGGGACAATATGTTAGGGTTAGCTGTATGACATCTTTGGATTCTGATTTTCAGAATGAATGTAAGGTATTACAGAAAATGTTCATAGATAAAAGCTACCCTACAGTTCTGATTAACAATATACAGTCAGAAGTGGAACAAGGGAGAGATGATAAATATAAATCTATGTTAGGTTCAGGCCCACTGACTCATACACAATGTACAGTACAAAAAACAAGTCAGGAAGACTTCAGTAGAGCCTTTGTGACCAATTTTAGTGGAACAGCATACTTGGTTAAATCAACCCTTGAAAGAGAGTGGAAAAAGTTTACTGAATTCACAGATTTAGAAGTATTCAAGAACAAACCTTTAAAGGTTGTTTTCAAAAAAGGACAGAATATTAAAAATGTATTAGAACAGGCAGCTAATACACAGACATTTACACAAAAAAGTAGGGGGACATACAAATGTGGTGCTTGTAATCAATGTAAATACATATTACAAGGGGAAGAGGTATGTTTACAAGCAAGAAATAAAACCATATATAACACAAATTACTCAAATTGTAATTCAAAGGGACTAGTTTATTTAGTTATATGTGGTTCCTGAGATGCCTTTTATATAGGCAAAACTAAAAGACAACTGAAACGCAGAATTTATGAACACCTAAATGATGTGAGAAAAAAGAACAGCACAAATGCTTTGTTTAAACATACATTAGAGTGCAGTAATGCACAAGTTCTTTTCTCTGTAATAGAGATGGTGCCACAAGAAGTAAGAGGGGGTCCCTGGGAAACCTAATTGGAATTTAGAGAAACATTATGGCAGATAATTCTGGAAACCAATAAAGCCCCAGGGCTTAATGATTCCATCTCAATTCTACCTTTGTTAAAGCTTAGATCTGCAAAATTATAGAAGTGACCTTTTAGGAATTAGTTGTGTATATATTATATATTTTTCAAAACATATTTTCCTTTATAATTGCTGTTCAGGTATTTATTATTAAGTCATCTATTTATTATATTTATTTATTTATATGTATACACCTGACACTGAATATTATATGTGCATGAAATATATTAATTGTGTGAGTTTTATAACAATATACATTTTATTTATTCATTTTTAAGAATTTTTATTAAATAAGTAATATGTTTTTAAAGATTTAATCAATTAACTAATTAAGGGAAGGGTATATAAGTATGTATTCAGAAATGTTTGTTATCATGTCTGAAGAAGCCCGGGAGGCTCCTGAATGAAAACGCCTTGTGGAATATTCAGCGTTTATTTTCTGGAATAAATTTTCTGCGTACAGCACTTCCTTGTCTGGTTTTCAGTTATTTAATTCATAAACATGAAATACAATGATTTTCATTTGTCCTTCAGTTTTTATTGTTTTTGTCTTTTATTAACCAACCATCTCTTGTTGCATTTCTCTTCAAAGAAGTTGATAAATTTCCAGTCCATTTCTTCTGTTTTTTGTAGGATTTTATTTTTTTGTATAAAGTCTGTCACATCTTCTAAGGTGTTAAAATCTTCTTTCTTTCTAGAAGGTGAATCCTTATTTTTGCTGGAAACAAGATTTGTGCTTTATTATTATTTTTCTTTAAGCTTTTAACAAGTGGCACACATTCTTTTTTCTTGGACATCACTAATGTAGTATAGACATTGTCAAATCTTATAGCATTTCCTTTACCTTTAATTGGATAATTAGTCCCTGCAGCTTTTAAGACTAAATCCTTATCTTGACTTGAGAAAAAAATTGCGATCATTGACCTTGTTGAAGGTGACTTTTTTTTAAGATGAGTTAGAAAGTGATCTATGTGCCCTTTCAATGTCAAAGGAAAAAGCTTCAGGCAGGTTCAAAGTTTTAGGCAGCCGGATATTAAGGAGCTGAATCATACTGTCTTCCTCTTCTTTTTCAGGAATCCCATAAATCTTGATGTTATTCCTTCTAGAGCTATCCTCTAAGGCTTCTGTCTTATCCTGGAATAATTTGTTTTGTTTCATAAGAAATTCATTGTTATTCTCATTTTCAAATAATCTTCCATCAAAATCAGACATTGCATCTTCTATACCTGAAATTTGTGATGATTGTTGTTTAAGAAATTCACTCAGCACCTCAACTTGTTTTTTATAGTCCTCTTTAAATTGTCCATTTTGCTTTCTAATTTATCTATCTTTACAGGTTGCTCACTGATGTTACTTAGTATAGCCTGTATGTTTTTTTTTCATAGTATTGTCCTGTACACTGGGCTTAGAGTGGTTCATTCTGAGACAATTAGTTCTTTCTAGTTTCTTGACAGGAAAAAGCAATTAAAAGAGTTTCAAACTTATTATTTTTTGTAGTAAATCTTTCAGCAAATGCTCAGCTATAAATCTTTCAAGTTTTGAAATGTTCTATTTGAGTTTTTTAGTTATCATCTTGTCAGTAATGTTAAAATGAAGCAGAGCTAAAAACAGTGCTGTTAACTGCTCACCACCTTGGCCATGCCTTTAACAAGAATTATTTAGACGGGGATAATATGCTTGGGTTTGGACAGATTTCTGGTAAGCAACTGTTTTTGATAATAACTTCAGAGCACAAAACTTTCAGCATAACTTAGACAATAGAAAGTAAAAAAAGGTTATTACTCAACTTAGAGAGCCTATAACAAGAAAAATAGCCAGAGATCCCAAAGAGGTATTAGAGGTACTTTGGAAATTTTATGAACATTTGTATAAAATAGAGAAATGTGGAAATCAATAAAAAACACATATGGAAGTATTTATTTATGGAAGACTTAAGTATGTCAAGGTTAGAGGTAGTTGAGGCTCAACAATTAACAGTTAAGAAAGGAGAAGATGAGATAAAAACAGTGACATACAATCAATCTACAGGAAAGTCTTCAGGAATAGATGGTATTCCTGTAAAAGTTTAAAAGCAAGGAGGGAAGAAAGTGATAAAGATAAGGAAGGTTCTGTTTAATAGCATTTTAAAAGGAGGGAAAGACCAACATACCGTAAGAAGGCTGTGGTGGCTGTAATGCCTAAAGATGGTAAAGACCTATCAGACTCAGCTTTATATAAGGTCCATTTCAACTTTAAACAATGATTATAAAATTGTTATGTCTATAATAACTAAATGAATGACAGAAGTGTTGCCAACATATCTATATGGATCAGTGTGGTTTTGCAGAGGTTGGGCAATCATTTGATTACATTAATACAACAATGATGATCCAGAAGGAAGCAGAATGTAAGAAAATAGTGCTGTTGCTGGTGGGTCATAATGCAGTGAAAGCATTTGATCGAGTAAGCTGGGATTTTATGTGATTGATAATGGAAGTATTTGCATTCCTTGATGCAATAATAAGGTTAATTAGTAGGATATATATATATATATATATATATATATATATATATATATATATATATATATATATATATATAATGGATCAGAGGCAAAAATTAAAGTGGGCAGATTTTTCTCTGTTAAGTTGTTTCTAAACAGAGGTATCAGACAGGGGTGTCCTCTTTCTGTTTTGTTATTTGTGTTATACTTAGAGCCATTGGCAAATAAAATATAGGGCTCAGAAATTCAAAGATATAATTGGTATGGTGATCAGGAAAATTGGCTTTATTTGCAGATTCTATTATTTTGCACTTGATAAAACCAGAAAAGGACATCTCAGTGTTGTGGAACATTCTGAGATAGTTTCAGTTTTTTGGGGGATATAAATTAATGTAGATAAAACACAGGCTATAGCTGTAAACTATGTACTCACACATGAATTAATTCAGCAATACCCATATTTATGGGGAAACAATAAAATTAAGTATTTAAGGGTATAGGTTAAAAAGGATTATGTTGTGGCAGCTAAGAATATGTGGCAAGAGACTAAGCAGAATATAATACAAATATTGAGAAACTGGAACTCTGTTTTATGGATATGGATAGCAAGATACAAGCACTGAACATGTTTTTAGTCCCTTCAGTTTTATATATGTCAGGCATGTTTTATCAACCAGAGGAGAAGTTGTGGATAGTAATTAATAAAGAGCTGAAGGAATTTATCTTGGGGGAGAAGAGAGCAAGGGTCAAGTGGGATAAGTTGATACATCTCACGGAACAAGATGGTTTAGGATTAACTGATTTGAAGGGATATTTTAGAACTATACAGTCAAGGTTAATATGGATAACAAGCAGAAAGTTATAATTCAAAGTGGAAATGGGTGCTGATAATGAAGCAGGGGGGAATACAAGATATGAGGAGATAGCAGGATTTTGGATGCAGATCCTTAAGGAGAGTAACAACAGCCATACAGAATATTATTATTCATTAAGTAGCAGGAATTATTCTAAGAACTAGGTTAACACAGAAATGGAGAAAGACGATTCTGCCAATAGGATGACTGCAGTTAGGGGTACAGAAAATATGTAAGCAGAAGCTGGAATTTAGTGGAGAAAGCTGGCAAAGAAAACAAGGCACTGGGAGCAAATAACTTTAGAGAGAAAAAGATAATAGAATGGGAAAAGGCTTTGAAGACATTTGGATTGCAGGCTAGCGGATTGCCTTTTCTATCAGGGATTGATATCGGAGCACAGGGAAAGATAAAAGAATATGGGAATCCTAAGTGAAAGACCTACTTTGGTAGAGATTTTAGTTGGATCTTGGACAGAAGCCCCTGTTAAAAATTGATAATTAGTAGGACATAGAAATATTGCATGGTAACTATAGGAATCAATCAGAAGAGGTTAGAAAATATTGAGAAGAGAGATGGATAAGCAATTCACAAGGAAACAATGGGAAGACATATGTATGTCTCCCAAATATGCAACAAAGTCTTGAAGATTTAGGATTTTTTGCTTGGAAGTGTTTGTATAGGTATTTTTATACCCCAAGCAGACTCCAAAGAATTTTTCCTCGGGTAGATAAGAAATGTTGGAGGTGTCATGGGGAAGAAAGAGGAAACTGGGAACATATGTTCTGAGTGTGTA